>NC_052518.1:47188734-47488734 GCF_014356525.2 Nilaparvata lugens
TTTCTCCGAGAATATCTATAGTAAATTTAGTATGAACAAGCATTCCAAAAATGGCTATAGATATCCTCAGACCTATATCACTTGGGGTATCAGCTCTATTGATGTCTTAACAGAGAGAGGTCAATGATCTAAGTTGATCTTTTACATTTTTTATCTGCAATGTCATACAAGCATTTCCAAAGTTCATCGGAATTTGTAACAATAGTTGAGAAATCATTTGCACTACAATAATGTAGATGGCCTGTATCTAGTATATCGAGCAGTTCGAAAATCTCAGATAAAATTGGAAAATGTACATTTTCTGTTTTTGTTAACGCTAGATCAACATCATTGCCTTGGAATCCTGTTGAAAATTTAATATTTTTTGCAATAGAATCAAATTCATTGAATGAAATTGACATCAAGAGGCGAGTTAATTTTTTGAATTTTGCAAAGCTAAAACACTGCATGACCTTGATTGCTATGAACTATAATTGATAAGGTAGGAATGTGCACTTAGCTGTAACAGTTGTGTCTGAGGGGGCGTATCTCCTCGTGACCTCACTCAATCAAGTCTACACTGATACTAAAACAAAATGTTCGAGGAAATATCTGAATTAAAAAATTTGTTTACAACATTTCACTACAACAATACATCATAACTTCAACTTCAATTTTAATTAATTTATCTATAGACAAATTGTGTGGACGGTAATAGCACAAATAGTCTTTTATATCGTTCAAATTAATTGTGCTTAGAAAAATGTCTTTCAATTGTTTCGCCAAACTATAATTTTCACGAGATGATTTCCTAATTGCACTTTCGCATTCGTCATACCAGTCTATGCAGTTTTTTAACCTCACTTCCAATTCGTTGTCAGCAGCTAACCACTTTGTCGGATCCATGTTGTTGAGCGAATGAAGAAAACTATGTGTAGGCGGGCACTATTATAGAGTAATTAAACGGTCTTTCTTCATTAATAATTGTAGACAGACAACACGTGCGAGCTTTATGCAGTCTCAATGCATGCAAGCAATAAACACACTGTAATTCCTTTCCGTTGTAGAAGAATCCATAACGTGCAAAGTTTCTTTTCTGTGCATTCGTATACATCGGTGCCAATTTCATACTTTGCATTCGATTGTTTTCGCACAAGAAATTATTTGTTTGATACATATTTTTAAACAGCAAAGAATTATAATGTTGGGCAGAGAATAAAGCACATCTTCCATCGGGTCTATATTTATGTATCTTACATGCATCATAACACCACGAAGTGGTGAAAAAGCTGAAATCAGGCTTGACAAAGTCCTCTGGTATGCATTGTACGTTAGAATGCAATCTTCTCAAAAACTTTGCTTTCTCAGTTCCTTTTGTGAAAATTTTCTCATAACCTGCAAGGTAATCACGAATCATTGTCTCATTCCATTCCAAATCTCCATCGTCCCATTTTATTTTATGATAGTTACGTTCCAGCCATGTTACATCGTTATACAATTTTGCGCTCAATTCCATCTTTGCAAATGGTGATTTGAAATGGAATACAGCATAATTATTGCACTCGTCAACGATAGCAAGTTCTTTCACAATAATTTGATTACAAGTTTGATTAAACCAGTGAAGATCAACTGTAGCAATTTTCGTAGGCGTCTGCTTGTCGTCCACTCCTTTCTGTTCCTCCTCCTCACGTTTCTGCTCCTCCACCTCCTCCTCCTCCTCCTCTCCCGACTTCTGGATTGGTGTACTGCTTCTCCTTGGTTCATAATAGAAACTTGTTGATTCAATATCGTAAAGTACCGACTGAGTTTGAGCTTTGTCCAAAATATCAGAATCGAGATCACACTGGATACCAACAGTCCGAGTTTGTGGCTTGTCCAAAATATCAGAACACAAAGAATAGGACATGATTCCTGTTCAAAGGTAAAACTGATAATGGCTTACATTTGGCGCAGTACACACCTTATATATATAATATTGCATGCAGTGATGCACTCTATCAGCAAAATTACTGAACTTCTTTCACCATGCTCGTGAGAGGCGTGTACTCCATCACACGATCGCTAATTAAAACGCAATACGCGGAAGTATTTGCAGGTACTGCACTATTAAATTCCATTTCAATACGAACATCTGTCGATGATTTCAAATGACTTGGTTGGTGTGAACAATCTACAACAATCAGCGGTGTTGATTCACAAAACGTTTTAAAATCAATTTCTGTTCCGAGTTCGCTATTGATTGAATGATTATAATACGAGGGTGCAAAATCCAGGAACATCCGGTATAAAACTTCCTTCTTACCTAGCAGATTTTCGTATGGATAATACTCACTATTCAAATATACTTTAACATTGTAAATATTACAGCTGTCAAAATTAGATATTGATTTTTTAATTTTATTCTTTCGATCAGTTTGAAATGCAATTATAATATATTTTGGAGTATCAAAATCTGATGTCGTGCGTACTGACCAAGAATGAACAAGCGAATTTTGCAAATTTGGTAATTCACAAATTTCCCAATGGCGGAAACTTAATTTCAGTGGAGTGTCGGCATCGATCAGTCTCAAAAATTTCAATCGCAAATGATCTTCTAAAATAACGTAGGGCATCCGCCATTGGAGCTTAGTAATTTTTACACTAACCTCTGTACTGGTTGCAGACTCGACGCAATTGAGGTCTGAGGGCGACCTCAATAATACAAGCTCTTGTTTCAAGTTTAAAATTATTCTTTGAAAATCTTCAAAAAATGGAAGGATTAATTTCAACGGCACACAGAAAGTGAATTTATTATCTGTTAGCTCATATCCTGCTCTGTCAAAACCAGCTAAATGATATGTGTTTTTATCAGATGCGTTCTTCACAAGAATAGCTTTAATTGTAGAAGTTAAACCAATTAATCTTGATTTGGAAATTTGTTGACCTGCTAATTCGTATCGTATTTCATCAAAAAGGTTGCCCACTATGTTACTGCTTAATTTATAGTCTGCCGCAATGGGCGCACCAGCCGGTTGAGTTGCCTCCCCTGCTACTGTAATCGCAGGCGCTGCCGGTTTTGTGCAGCTAACCGTTCCCTCAATCAATATAAATGATTTGCAAGGTAAAGTGTACACATCCAATGAATTTATTCCTATCCGAGCTTCATCAGAGTTTTTTATTTCTTGTCCCGAATAAACTGTATGAGTATGAAATTGGAATTTGGTTATGTCATTATAAAACTGAAGCTCTGTCTCCACATCCAGAATATCACTAATTGCTGCGCCTGACATTTCGCCAATCAACTATAAAACCTAATTTTTCCAATATTCTCGCGCTTTTAGCCGATAACGCCCTATTGCTTTTAGTAGATGTTGACGCTATCGCGTTCCTTTCTCTAATGACTTGATTGGTCTTATTCGAACGCGGATTAAAAACAAGATATCCCATTACTTTTGTTTTTCACGTATGTGCAGTCTAATTGTAATTGTATCTCCGCGGAAATCAATAAACGATCCGTTCTGGTCTGTCACCTTTACATTAATAGTTTGAATTCGACGTGTATTCAAAGGTACATAAATAATTGGAGAGGGTACTTCGTTTATTAAATAACCGCTAGGAACCTTTGGCAAAAATTCGTAGATTATATGTTTTTCTTTTCCGTTAAAGTAACTGCCACATGCTAAATTACACTCAACAAGAATACTGTCAATGCTTGCTATGTTAACCAAATGTTTGGAATAATACCATTTATTTGCTTGCAAAACAACATTATCAAAACCGAGTATCTTAGCAATCGAATCAGAACGTGTTAAATCAATAGGCTTATCAGAATAAATTTCAATCTTCATAGTATTTGCATTTGCACGTATAATAAGTTTATTCTTCTTCCCATCAATATTCAATTTATTCTTTAAAGATTTTATAATATCTTCAAGTTCATATGCGCCGGTATCCAACATGATTAACTTATCGCCATATTTGAAGCTAGAATTTGTTCCTTTGTTTACGTTTGCAATACTATTGTAACTAGAAAAATTAATCAGTCCAATTTCCCATTCACAATTTTTGTCCAATTCTATAATTTCTTGTAAATGTTCATAGAGGTTACTTGACTTTGATCTTAAGGTAATAACGACCATCTTGTGTGTTCACCACAAACACTTAATTACAACTGATTTGCAAGAAACAATAATGTAAGATGGCCACAAAAATCGCTATTTAATGGCTGCATATGCTCCACATTATAAAATATATTTACTCCATTTTCTTTTTTCCAATATTTGTCCAATTCGTATGGCGGTTGTAAATTTCCAATTGGATCAAAATACCATACATTAGAGCCAACTTTCTTATATGCTACCCAATGTGTGCCATCCTCGCTTTCCCTTGCTAAATTCACAATGGCATTTTCGTTTTTTAGAATTTTTTTGGGTAATGCATCTAGCATATATATTCCTCTTAGCTGAATCTGTAATAATTTTGACCAATCAATCAAATCATAATTACTCAATTCTCCTTCAATATTCATGCCTTCTTCTTCTTCTTCCTACTCTTCTTTGTTGTTCTACGTTTCTTAACTTGAGGGAATAAACTCACTCCATATGATGGTGGTGGGGCTGGGGGTAGAAGTCTGCCACCACTAAGCGGTGGGTAAGGCTTCAAATAATATCCTTTTCCTGCAATATGTTGTTTCAACTGAGCTATAGCTTTGCGTCTAATATCATTACTATAACTTCTCCTCTCATTCTTCTTCTTCTTCTTCTTTCTCAAAGACCCACCAAACGCCGCTTTAGCTTTCATAACGTTTGTAACAAGATAGCTAAGTGCTTTCTCGGCAAGGGGTGTTTGAGGATTTTTGAAAATGTCCCATGCAGCGTTTGCTAGAGCTCTGTCAGCTACCGCTCGAGTTTTATTATCGCTATTTTGAGTATAGGCTATATCATGTATCTTGCAAGCTCTATCTAATGAATTTATACCTTGATCACCTCTCTTTAACCTTTCATTAACCTTGGTGCCCGGCCCGCAATACTCGTATCCCGGAATATGATATTCTTCTCCCAGGTTATCAATTACCTTATTTAAAATAGTTGATGTCACATTACCTGCCAAACCTGACACACCTTTAAAAACTCTTGCCGCTGAACTCAAGATTCCTCTACCCCGTTTCCTCGAACTCTGCTTTTTTCTCCTACATACCATTTTTCATTACCTTTCAACTCAATGGTTGAACATTAACTGAGGTTAATTAATCAATACATCAACTTGAATTGAATTGGTTTAATTTTCAATCGAGTTGGAAATGAATTCACACCACAATCAATCATAGTCAAAAATGTCTAGACTGAAACAACATATCGTTCACTCTCTCTCACACAACTGTTTACAAGATTTTATGTTTTCGGCCCCAATATAAAGTCTTTATATTTGGCTAAATCCATTTTTTCTGTAATAATTTGCACTACCTGATTTTCTGTAAGGTTATGTTGTTTGGCCTCAATCCAGTTCATGTGAAAAGAAACCTGGGCGTATTTGGATACGATGTCCAGGGCCACTCTGTGTATGAATAAATTTAGATAGTCAATGAATGGAGCCGAACATTGCAGTCTCATGACAGCACCCTCTTCCGAATTTTTAATTGCCTCAGCTATTTCATCACGAACGCTTTTCACAGCTACTCCCATCTCGTTTTTCTTAATAAAATCTCCTATATCATTTTTAGTTGCGTACTTTTCCGCAATTTGCTTAATTAGAATAGCAATAGCATCTTTTGTAATGAATTGTTCAATACCCTCCATAATATTAGCTTTTATTGCACTCGCCATTTCAGATAATCGTTTTTCAAACTCTTCCTTTGTTAATGAAGAACTAGTCAATTTCTGCAAAGCAGATTCTAAATATTGCTTATCAATTAACGATGGATGTGTTTCATTTACTTTAGTAAAAATTTCTGTACTAAGTTGTTTTAATTTAGTATTGAGATAGTTTCTGTCCAGCACCTCCAAATTCTTAATTTTATCCGATATGGCTTTTAATTTCTCATCTAAATAAGCTTTATCAACTTTATCGTTGTTAATACTGAGCAACTGAGATGAAAAGCTGTCTGTTAAAGTTTTCACTTCTCCTAGAGCGGATTCTAAATTTAGAGTTCTCTCTGCAATAGCTTTATCGATATTAGCACTGAAATTTTGTAATGTACTTAGAATATGTTCTCTTTCAATTATGCTCACTCCAATATTCTTTGTATTTTCCGAAACGAGTTTGGTTATTTGCGAATCTAAATAAAATTTCACAGCTTCGCTGATTCCTTGTTGATTTATCGATTCGATTATCTTCTGTGTTATCGAGTCAATATCACACGTAAGATTAGCAACAGGTCCGCTAGCACTAGGCGTATCAATTCGTCCGAATCGATGTAGAGTCATCGTAACACTAAACAATTAATTTTGCTTCTTTTAGCTCTTCAATTATAGACGCGATCTCCACATCATGCCCGGTGTTGCCACTAGCTTTTGAGGAATAGAGTAAATTTAATCTTTCCACTAATTCGTCAAAATTATCAAAGTATTGATAAATTCTATCATGAGAATTATTTTTTGCAAATTTCAATAAACCCCAACCCTTCTTTTTACTAAGTTTTTTACTGGGAAATAACTTTTGAATCATTTGCGATTTAATTCCCTGATTTCGTTTAACATAGCCTCTTCGATCTAAATGTATGCTTGTAAGTGTTAAGATTTTTTTATACTTATCCAGATCTCTCTGATTATAAAGATTTGAGTTTGGTCTCGCACTGAATAATAACTCAAGTAGACCATGTGTTAAACGGAATCTTTCATTATTAATATCTATATAACCGTTATCGAATATTACTTGCTGATTTCCAATATAATACACGTCATCTTTAGAATTATATGAAATTCCATAACTGATTGAATTATTCAATTTTTCCGCATGAAACGTTTTTAGATATTGTGACAGCACATCATCGTTTCTGCTAGAACCAAGTAAACTGTTTTCAAATTTAGTCGAGCTTAAAAAATTGTCTGTTGAACTCTCATAACTCTCTTCATCCCCCTCCTCATTATCATCAATATCCATACTCTCTTGTTCCTCTTTTACTTCTTCCTTTTTAGGTGTAAAATCATGATTAGAGTGCAAACTAGATTTGGTTTTTCCCAATTCAATTATAGGTTCTATTAATGGCGAAAGAGTTTTCCTATTGAATTCCTCCGTTCGTTTTTCAAAATTGACTAAGCTTTTATGCTTGTCACTGATCACCTTTCTCAATTTCTTAATCTTTTCTATTAAACTCTCCTTCTTGTTATTTACTATGCTATTTCCTCTCCTCTTCCTCCTCCTCATATGTGTTTTAGACAACATGACTGTACAAAGAATTAATCTCTACTGAACGGAAAGAATCGTGTCCAGTGAATCCCGATATTTTCCTTCCTTTATATTACATTCTTTTAAAATTGTAAGAAAATTATGCGGTTTACGATTCCAAACTGTATGACAAAGTTTACTGAAATCTTTATAAGACATATCTCCTCCAACATGATCTCTGTGAATTAATTTCAGACTCAATAAATCCATCTTAAAAATTATTATCATATTTGCATTATCTCTAGTGAAATGTTTCTGTGTAGCTCCATAACTCTGAATTAAATATGCAGTGTCAATATTTCGATGTCGTCCCATAGTAAAATATTCTCTTATCTGTGGGACATTACTCAGTTGCAAGTCATCAAAAATTACCAAGCTATATTCAGGGATACGGTTTGGATGGGGAATTTGGCTCACATCATCTTTCATGTGAAATCCGATATTTTTCAAACCTGCAAATACCTTATTTAAAAAAACATATTTTGGTTGATATAAACTTTTGCTAAATAAGTAAATGTGCTTAAATTTTAAACCATTTTCAGCAAATACTAAATTAAATAAGAGATTTGTTTTTCCCCCAGCACTGGGAGATATAATTAACATTCGTGCATTGTGAGGTAGTAGATCTCCATTTTTACAAAATGCAGGCTTTTCTTTATTTGTAATTAATTTATCAAAGTTAACAATTGGTAATTGGCTCATGATTACAAACGTACAGAACGTGATCTGATAAGGTACTGAAAATTTTTACAATAGTTAGAACAAAGCCACTGGTATTTAGAACAATGACCGAGGGCATGATGACGCTACATGTATAGAGAGGCGTTTCCCAGAGATTGGAATGCAGGCCAACACTCTCCACCTCCTCTCCTCCTCATCATCAGACAGATTATGGATGTTCAAAAGATTCTTATATTACGAAATGAGAACCAATGTTTGATGATGACAAATAATACTTCTAATATATTTTCAACAAATGTACATCATGATATTTACAATAAATGTTCAATAGATTATTTACAATAAATGTACATGTTATTTACAATTGAGTACAAAAGATTATTTTTCATCTAATAATTGATCTTTACTAATATAGCTAGGTTTAGAAAATCCAATCCATTTCACTAACAATCCTTTTTTATCACGTTTTAATATTTTTTCAATCAAATACACTTGTCTCTCCGTTTCGTTTAATTGTGTTTTTTTAATTTCTTCTGCATAAAACCTACCACTAATTACTTCTCCATTTAGATCTCGCAAGCTATACGTTACAGGTTTAGAAGGAAATATAGAATGAATTACAAAATACTCTGCGCTCCAGTTTATGTTATAAGATTTATCGAAAAGAACCCTTTTCTTTGAGATTCGTACAACATCTCCTAGCTTAAATTTCGGTTTTGAATTTTTCAATTTATATCGTCTATTGAATGCAGAATTCAAAGACATTAAAACATGATTACGATCTTTTTTCCCCACATCTTTAGGTTTCATTCTAATGGATGAATGCATTGTTGCATTATAGTCACGAACTAAACTGTCTAGTTGTGATATCCAGTTTTTGGTTCCATGTTCAGTTAAATATCTATAAATTTTTGCTTTAAGTGTTCTATTAAACCTTTCAACTATGGAGGCTTTCTTATCGGTAAAAACATGATAATGTTTAATACTATATTTATCTAATAATGCTTTAACTTTTGAATTAAAGAATTCTGTTCCCTGATCTGTTTGGAACAGCTTGACTCCCTTATTTTTAGAAATAATTGGCTCAAGAGCGTTAAATACAGATTGGCTTGTCTTGTCTTTTAATGGTACACAATATGCAAATTTTGAAAAACAATTAATAACAGCTAAGATATATTTGTATCCCTTATTAAAACGCGATAAACTTGTCATCTCAATAAGGTCAGCTTGAAGCAAGTCTTTTTCACTTTTCAACTCATATTTGCGAGTGGGATAGTTCACACGCGGCACGCTATGAAGCTCTAAAGCTAGCTTAGATCTAATAATATTCATGATATTTACAACAGTCAAATCAGTGGTGTTGGATGATTGTCACGGGACATACTGAGCAATCAGTTAGAGTGTTGGCACTCTATAATGTCCAAATGGGAGAGTATCAACACCATTCTCAGCAATGTACCTCTTATCATCATAAGGGCTCAAACAGATTTTTGCACATTCAACCTGATACATGGTGTGATTATAGGATCTTAACATACTAAATTTTTCTACATGTACACTACGTTCAAACAATGATTTCTTATACAAATTAAAATTAAGTTTTCTACATTTCACTCCGCTCTGTACACCCTTTGCTATACATTTATTTACAGGTTCTTCATTCTCATTACAAACTAAAAAGCTGTAAAGTTTCGATCTAAGGCCTACAAATCTATGGACAGGTTTTGAGGCGGTCTCATCCTTGAACTTTCCTACAACTTTATTTCTCTCCATGGAAAAGCAAGGGTGGGTAGGTGGATAGTTAGAAGTATCGAAAAGGGTCAAATTTTCTCTAATCAACTGATACACATCTTCGACTTTTAGGTTTAGAAGAAAACTGTCGGTGTCAGTCATACACAGTTCTATACGATCCCACGGTACGATTTTTTGCAACTTGCAATAAAAGAATTCGTACATATGGAATTTACTCAACTCCAGTACAGTGAAGCCGGAATAGACAGGCTTGTTCATTTTAAGTTCCAATTTACGAGAGAAAACCGCGATCACGTCCGGACTAATTATTTGCCAGCGTTTACATAGTGGATTTGAAATGTACTTATCTAACCGTTTTTCATCCGTGATAATTTTAACATTCATATGTTTCCGAACTGATTGTATAGTTTTTCCAAATATCAAGTTACAACAGGCCTTAAAGAAGGATATTTCAAATTTATTTTTTGCGTTCTGTCTATTCCGGATATTGAAGTCGATGTAGCTTTTCAGCCAGGGAGATTGGGAAAAGCTAATGACGCGATGCACTTTCAATAATTTCAAACCGAGCTGAAGGTAGAGTTTTAAATTGACATAGTGTACAATGTACTTTCACGGTTAAAAAGTGTGTTCATGAGTTTTCTGGTCACTCCCTGACCGTTCTCATTTGTCTGATACTCGGACAGCAATTCACGCGGTGGACTTAAGTGTAGCGGCGCGAGAGGGAAGCTGGCATGCTTATCGTGTAAATCTTTCGGGTACTCGAGATCACATTCTATTATATATCCGGTTTCTGAATTGCTGTCCAAATTCGCGAAATCAAGTTTGGAAATTTCTTCCTCTGTGAGGAATTTGAAATTTCCAACAGGTAAGCTTCGGCTCATAGCTTCCGAGTATAAACTGTTTGCATCGATATAAAGCAGATAATTAGACGGTTTTGAAGGATCGTATGTTTCGGGTAGATGTTTGTTATTTGCTTCGCAATAACGTTTACCGATAAATGACACCCCACCCCTCATCCCCGCCTCAAACATAAGATGCATGTCAGGATCTGTAAGTAATTGCAGTTCGACTTTAGTGTGTTTCAGCATGCAATTCCAGGTGAAGTGCGCGAGAGAAATAAAATGAGTAACATCAAGACCGTATGAGCTAAAAAGCGTGGACCTCATGGATTCAAAAACTACCGCTAATAGCATTACGTCCAAACATAAATAAAAATCGTGATATTCACCCAGATTTTTCAGCTTGAATGTTGAGAACACTCTTTGCGCATGCTCATATTCTTCGCGAGACAGAGGTGTATCAGTTAAGTCGTTATGAAAACATTCAATGGGAGGGAGCGATGTTTCCGCGAATTTTTCGGGACAGCTCATGTACGAGTAGGGATATACTCCTTTTTTCAACAAGAGCTGTCTGTGTTCGCGAGGTGGATCATGAAACACCGAAAATAATTGTTCGAACTTCTTTTCCATGTCTGTACTTTCTACCAAATTACGCACCAATACTTCCAAGGATTCAGACATAAACTTGTAGGAATCTAAAAATTTAATTTTGCCTACTGAAAGTGTCAAAAATCTCTCTGACGTATTTGCGATGCAGGAAATTTCTTTTTTACATTTACCGAGCGCTTTCAGAATAAAATGTGAATCAAAACCGGAGAAATTATGGAAATAACACGAAATGTACTTTGGAGTACGTGCTGTTAAATTGCAAGAAACGTGTGCAGCACACAAGTAATTACCGGTTTCATGTGCATGGTGTCGACATTTAATATTGGTTTCTGAGAATGGTTCAGCACAAAGCCCGCAGTTTACTGAATTTTGAAATTCGCGCTCTTCACTTTCGGACAAATGTTGCATCGGAATTTCACATTTCATATCCTCATACAAAATTTCGCCAAGATCTGTAATTTCCTGAAGAAATTTCTCCATGATTTTTTCGTCTAAACTACTCGATCTATGGAGTACAGGTCCGTATGCAATTTCTCCGTTTACATCTATAACAACAAAACAATACCCGCAAGGAATATGCCGTGCCGTTTTCTTTGTGTAACTACGAGTAACTTCATCAGAATCGGAATCATCATCATCATTAATATTCACAACGTATGTTTCTAAATCCGCGTAAATGGTGTACTTTTTCTTCAACGTCGCGCCTAGTTTCTTGAATTTAATTGTCTCTCCGCGTTTAGGATATGAAACGTGCTGAGATTCAAACTTGGAACAAAGTTCCACATGTTTCAACAAATTTGCTTTACCGTCTACATTTCGAGTTTTGTCTGATGTGAACCAGTGAAAACAGAAATTGCATACATGTACTTGACCCTTGTGTTTTGAAAGGTGGTGACAGAAAAGATGCGATAAACCGTTTTTTCCGTTAGCGGTGTTGATTAAACAATAATGAGTTTTTCCTGCATCAGCTTTCAACATTAAAAGATTAATTTGGTGTTTACGCATGCGGAAAATGCTTGTATGGTAGGGGAAAAATTTTTTGTTGTCATACGCGATGACGTGAATTGCAATATCCGGATTGAGTATTTCAAATTTCTTAATATCGCGTGTCATCACCGGGAAATTTACACCTCGCATATTAAGTCTGTGAGCAAACTTGCTCAAATACTTTACAGTCAGGTGTGAGTCCTTTGGCTTCTGATGGAAATACGCGAGCACTGACCATAAAAAGCATTTTTCGTCAGAGAGATTTTTGACATTTATAATACAATTTTTGTTTTTCAAAAACTGGGGTGTTTGAATGAAACTGGATGTGTATATAGGATTAAATTTAATCACGTTCACATCCAGTGATTCAATTTTCTTTAGCACCCATCCACTCCCATGTCTTACAAAATTTTCGAAAGATGAGAGGATTTTTTTCACAGCCAAGAAAAAATGCTCATTAAAATCTTCATAGTTCTCAAGCACGTTTAGCGCTATGTTGGAGTAACTATGTAGATTTATTAGAGATGAAACAGACTCATCAACCTTGTCATCCAGCACCACTAATTTATACAATAAAACGTTTAAAACTATGAACCACTTTACATTTCCATCATACCGTGCCGCATGCTCCCTAATTATCTCGAAAACTCGAGTTTTCGACCTCTCAAGCACATTCTCAATGTCGATATCCTCGTCATCGAGGGTGATGCGATGGCGGACTGCGCTTGAATTGATGCCACGAAGTCTGCGTTCCCTTGGCATGATACTGAAAAAACAGAAGAATAATGATCAGGATGGCATAGGCAATAGTGTGTGTGTGTGTGTGTGTAAAGGAGTACAATTCACAATCAGTTGTGAATTAGCATTCACGATGTTATCACAAGGACAGATAATGTTGCATGAAAGATTGAGATTATTAACATTTGATAAAAGATGGTTGAAATCTTCTCCGCATTTGTCCGTGGAAAACATGGCGAAAGAGGGATTTATATTCTCATCTGCACCAGACATTGTGCGATGTGTATTTTGTTCAATTTATTTGGGAAAATGGGAAGAAAGTGACATACCAGCAATAGAACATGCAAGGTACAGCCCGAACTGTAGAAGGAAAGGAAATATAACAATTGAAGAGGAGAATTACGATAATAATATTCTACGAGAATATAAAGAAAGATATTCAACTTTTAATTGTGTAGAAGATTCATCCGTTCAAGGAGAGTATTTTGAAAAGCATCATCATCATCTACATTGTGACTTTTGTAAATCATTATGCAATAAAGCAGAGTATTTTGCGAGAAATGGTTATTTCTTACATAAAAATCCATTCTATTTGCAATGTGTCTATTGCAAATATATTATTGAAAATCCATTTGAAAAATCCATTTACCGTTTTGTTTATATGAAGAGTGTGAGAAAGAAGAGCGGGGCTTGGATGTTCCGGATATACCGTATCGTAAAGATGAAGTAAAATCGCATGCATGCAGTATATTGTAGAAGGTTTTTTCTCCTCTGAGGACAAGAACTGTCCTCGGAGGAGAAAAACTGTGCTCGGAGGAGAAAAACTGTCCTCGGAGCACGATTTTCCTCCTCAGAGGATAAAATCGAAGTAAAAATGTACTTACATGTACTGGTTGATGCTGCGTGAATCTCCTCGAGTGTAGAGGTGTAGATAGCGGCCTATGGTACAGGTGTAGATAGCGGGCTATGGTACAGGTGTAGATAGCGGCCTATGGTATGATTGTGTCCTCTCAGGTGTAGATACTGCCTTTGACTCCTCGAGTTGAGAGGTGGGAAAATGCTGTGAAAACAATGAAATATTTAATAACTGTAACCAAATATATATAAGTAGAGTACTATAAAGTACAATAAATTATCGCTAGAGTGTGCTTTTCATAATAATAATAATAATAAGCTAGAGCAAGGTAATCTGTTAGTAGTGATCTTGTCTTTGCTGATACAACATCAAGCTACTGTACTGAGATGGATAATGTGTTTGGTGCGGCATCAGTGGAGTCTGAGTTAAAGTCTTCAGATTTGTGCGTTCAATTCATTATAGATAGACATTTTAATCAATTAAGTGAATACCATTCTGTTCCTTTAGAAAAAATGAGATATCAATATAAATTAAGTGAACTCTTGGACACGCACCTAGATATATTGCAGCGATTAGCAGAAAAAGGATGGACAAATCTACAATATCTAACATTTGTGAGAGACTATGAAAAATTAGGTTCTTGCTTCAGTGATGGATACGATCATATTCTTGTTTGTGATTTATATGGTACATCATATGATAAATTCTGGGGGAATGGCGATATCCCCAATTCATGGAGATGTGAGTGTGCAATCCTTAAACAGTCTATCAATAGAATTAAGAAGGTTATAATAGAAAACAATGCTCATTTAACAGAAGAACAATTAAATCAACTTATCTGGAATTTTTTACAAGATTCTTCAGATGAGACAGGTTTAGAACAAGATTGATAGCATATTATGTTTAATTTCAGATTGGAGATGGATTCAATTTCATTTGATAAGAACTATTTTTCGAATAAAATCGATGAAAAATATAGATGTTGTTATTTCGAACTTATTGACAAAACAATATTAGAATTGAATAATTTCGGGAAAGAAGGACTAACGTTTGAGGAATATTTAACATTTATAAAACCTGGTAAAAGTGAAGAACAGAAGTCAGAACATATAAGCGTATGTTATATTATAAATAAGAATATAGTTGATAGACATCGAAGATGTGAATTAAATGAAATGCATCAACTTTGCTACTGGTTGGTTAAATATTAAAATGCGTTATCTCATTGATGATAGAAAACACTGACAAGATAAGATTCATGTTTGAAAAATGAGGTCCTCTTACTTCCATGTTGAAGGATCTAACATGGAGAACAATATTGTCCTCGGAGAAGAGGAAAATTTAAGTAAAAATGAACTTACATGTGTTGATTTGACGAAATGAAATAATCGGATATGCTTCTCTCAGCTCCTTGACTCGATTCAGCTCAGGTAGCTCCTCGTTCCAGCTTAGCTCCTCGGCTATGCTTTTCTCGATGCAGGTATGTTTCCCTCACAAGAGCACAACTGTTTATGAGTCCGAGTTGTGAGGTGAGAAAATGCTGTGAAAAACAATGAAATATTTAATAACTGCAACCAAATATATATTATAAATCAATTTAGTGTTATTTCACAAAAATATAAGAATGTAACAAATTTTACTTACAATCAATAATGTTAGCGTCAAGCTCGTGCTAAACCTCTGTGGAGTATGCAGTGCTCGCCAATTGTGATAGGCCTCCTATGTGTTTCTCTCCGCTAGTACATGTAGACAAGTGCACTCAATAATTCTATGTATCATATTTATAATTTACTTGTTATATGTATCCAATATCTATAATATCAATAACATTAAAAAAATAGTTTGTTATTCTATAAAAATTTTCTCAATTCTCACCTATCAGTTCACACACACTAGTACACGTGTTGAGCACACAAATCACTCACTCTCCACACTATGCAAGTTGCATTGAGTGATAAGAAATTAAAATGTGTTTTTATAGCTTGATGTATGCATGCACGTGCAAGCATGCCCCTGAGCTGAAAACATCACCCAGTCGCTCACTCAGTCAAGGCCGGGCAACGCCCCCCCGACCTTCACAAGGCCGCCCGCCTTCCTTGTTGATAATAGCAAAAAGGAAAGTGGGCGTCGTAGCACGCAATGTACTAAGGCATAGCTAGCGAGGAGGATGATGGATTCACTTAAACTGGCAGTAGCGTACGCCCGATCAAAGTGGAGAACGGCATGATTTCTATTCTCTCCTTCACTCGTCATTCGTAATGCAGAGATCGCTGCGTGGAGAGGAGCATAAATGGTTTCACTTACATCTGGCAGTATACGAATGACGGATTAAGAAGGAACATACTCAAGCTTCGCCGAGTTCTCTCATCACACACACACATGGCTTTTGCAATAGAGGAAAAGCGGCAACGTGTCAGGGGGCCCGAGTTGGGTGCAAGCCAGTCTGCTGCTTGTGTGAGAGAGAGAGAGTCATTTGGTTCTAATCGTTCGAACTGATAAGACGAGAAAATGACTGCTTATATTTTTGACTGCACAAGTTTTAATGAATTCTCAATTGATGCAGACCCGCAAGCAAATTGGGGATTTGACCATTTTCCTTTCGATTGGTTTAGAGTAACAAATGTAACATTTCCCGATAATGGTGAAATTCGCCTTGAAATTATAGATATTGATAGTGAGGGGGACTTTAAGGAAATTATCAAATTGCCGAATGAGTATTCTCTAGTGCTAAACAAGCATAAGCTTAAAAGTTTTCTTTCTCGGTCGTGGGAACTAAATGTCAGTGTAAATAGAATTTTCCTAAGAGAACTGTACCGATATTGATGATGATGATTTGTCCACACCAAGTGATATAGGTCTGAGGATATCTATAGCCATTTTTGGAATGCTTGTTCATACTAAATTTACTATAGATATTCTTGGAGAACACACTTACCAAAAAAAGTAACGCCCGCAGGTTTGTACAGCACATAGAAAATTTTAATATAAATTTGTGAAATTTTTCTTAACTGTCGGGTGGAAAGCAAACCAATTGTATTAATTTGCAATCAATTTAATTTGACAGTAGAGAATTTTTCCCTCATCTAGCATTCACTTTAATTTGACAGTATAACATTAGATGTAGAAATATGGATTCACTTTAATCTGTCAGTATAGAGAGCGAATTTTTCCTCCAAAAAGGGAAATTTTTTTTTCCCTCACCTTGGCAAGGGGAAGGGGAGAGAGAGAGAAAGATCACTCTCTCTCTTTTCAACCCCCTCGTCCTCACTGGGAGAGGGGAGATAAGATAAGGAGAGGGAGAGGGTGAGGGAGAGGGAGAAGGAGAGGGAGAGGGAGAAGGAGAGGGAGAGGGAGAGGGAGAGGGAGAGGGAGAGGGAGAAGGAGAAGGAGAGGGAGAGGGAGAGGGAGAGGGGGAGGGAGAGGGGGAGGGGGAATTTGCACAAACTCAGGGGGATGGGGGAGGGGGGAGGGGGGTAATTGCGCAAAAAAGCTTCCTCATCCCCACAATTTATAGCTACTCAAGCGTTATGAAAGTGATAGGGTGCTAGCTAACTACTACGTAAATGAGATTTTGAAATCTAGTTCAATCCCATTTAAACCTTTGTTACAATCGCTTCAAGATTTTCTTGTTAAAGTAGGTGATAGTATTACCACTCTGAAGTCGTTTAAAGTTCCCGATTTGGCTGATTATATCTTGTACTCATTGGCTATTCATCAATTAGACAAAATATCACGTGAATCGTTTGAGCTCGAGGTAGCGGATAAGAGCTTTCCTTCTTGTCAACAGTTGATTGATTTTGTGAATAAGAGAGTTAGATCTTATCAATTATCTGCATCCGATGTGCCGTCTGTTAATGAACAAAAATCCATCGAAAAGCCGAAAAATAAGTCTTTTCAGAAAAAGGTTGTCTTATATACTCAGGCTGATAACAGCGTTCGAAATAAAAGCAGCTCAGTTACTTGTGAATTGAATGAAAGTGCTGAATGAAAGAAAATGCTCATTTTGCAACTCAACGAATCATTCGTTCTTTAAATGTCCTGCTTTCTTGAGAAGGGATCCAAAAGCTAGGAATGAATTTATCAAATCATTGAGAGTCTGTTTCAATTGTTTCTCCAAATTTCACGCTGTAAACCAATGCAAGTCTAAATCGTTGTGTTATTTGGTTCATAAGTTTTGGGAAAGTGAAGAAATTCCTAATCATAAATTTCCTAGTCCCGATGATGAGTTTTGTGAGAAACATTTAGCTGAAACTCACACGCGTGATACTGAAGGAAGATATGTTGTTCGTCTCCCTTTCAAAGTTGACACTAATCAACTCAAGTTTCATGAATCTCATGATGTTGCTTTAAATCGTTTTCTGTCGTTGGAGCATCATATGCTGCGTGATGCTCGTTTGAAATCTGATTGCGTATCATTTATGGAAGAGTATCTTCTTTTGGATGATATGGAAGTTGCTAAAAAACCAGGTAGATATTTTATTCCTTATTTTTGGATCATATGGAAGTTGCTAAAAAACCAGGTAAATATTTTATTCCTTATTTTTGTGTATTCTCTTCCCGATCCAACACTCTCATTTCCCAGTCACATTGTCTGCCTCCAGTGCTTCAATAGAAGCAATCATTGACATTGATTGCAATCTCCCCATTAAAGAATTATTCTCACCCCTGAGTGACTCAATGATCCCATTCAAGTACTGACTCTGACTCAAAATCTCAGACTTCATACTGATCTTCCTCATTTTTTAAATCCTGTACTGTACATATTTTATAAGTTCGTCTCTTTGTTGTAATAATTCTAGCTCACGAATACTTTGAGTGTTGTCATCCCTATTCGTTCTAATATTTGGTGTATTAACCCCTACCGTATATCACGAGATCTTTGAGTGGATTACTCACGTGGTGATTTCAATGTGGTATCTACTCTGTCCTCCAAAAATGAATGCTTATGAGATCCAGAAATTCCAGTACCTTTTTTCATCCCACTATCAGTTTTCACAGTGGTGGAATATCCAATTGTCAAACAGCGCCATGAGACATGACCATTAGATAAAATAAGTACCCCTTTTATAGCTGAATCCATCCACCTTTATACCCTGCTTCCCCCTTTTCGTTTCAAAAATATAAATCGACATGATATTAGTTATAAAGACAATAATCAACAGAATAATCAATTATTATTTAGACTTTTGTAGTCTATCACAATCTAAGCAATAGATTTCATCAGTCTGCAAAAGGTGTGATATTATGCAGAGTCATAAGGAAAAATGAGAAGGAAAATCAGGGATTGCCTGGAGACCAGTCAAGGCATAAATAAGGAAGCTCCTGATTTCAAAGATAAAGTTGGTTAAAAGTACCAGTAATAGGATAAACATTTAAAAAAATGAAAATAAAATAAATTTGTTGTTGGTTATCCATGTTGTTTTCACTAATAGTTTTACTATTGTATTTTTATAACTTTAAATTGAAAAAAACACTCAGTTTTTTAAAAATAAATAGATTAGTGAAAATGAATAAATGATAAAGATTAATTCGAAAAACAAGAGAGAAGCTCTTGTCTGAGCTGTCAGAAGCTCAATGCTATTGCTGTTGTTTTGTCCTCCAACCTCAAGATTACAACTTGCCATCAGCTGATCCCATTCACGCTCTATCACAAACCAACAGCAGTCGTCATTCCCAGGTATGAAGTGATAAGCAACAAGTCCCAACAGTCGCAAACCGATAGAAAACTTTTCAAACTACTCTGTTTGACCCAGAGATTGAGTTTACAATCAATCGTTATTAATATTTCGAAGAGAGTAACACAAAAAATTAGTAGCAATGATAAAACCAGTTCTCTACACACTCCACAGTAATTAGCACACACTCAAGCTTACTGAACACTATTAAATCAATCAATCAATCGAATTTTTATTGAACAAAATATTTACATTGGAGGTCCCACTAAGCCTGAAGGTTTTTCAGTAGGTGCCTATATAAGTATACATAGTAAATTTTAGAATCGTACATTACAAAGAAACAAAATTAACAAATTTGATAAGAGGAAGAGAAAAAAATTTTTTTTTTTGCACGCAAAGGAAAGTTGGGAAGTAAGAAGAGGATGTAAAGGAAGGAACGTGGTGAGGAAGGTAAACTTATCTAGGAACTAGAATAATAAAATTTAAGAAAAGAAATTAGATAAACTACTCAAGTAAAAGAAAAATATCAATCAAATCAAATCATAAATCATTAAAAATGAGTATTCACTATTTATGAAAACAAAAATTATAATAAACATACATGGGGGAAAAATTGAGAAATGAAGTTTGAATTTCAAGAAATTATTATAAGTGGTCGCTCTAGCTGGCGGCAGTGACTCAATAAAATTAATGTACCAGCAAAATCTCTGCTAGCTGTTTCTTTATATGTGATGAGTCTCGTGGCAGGTTGGGTCATAAAACCAACCTAACTTGAGTGGACTGTATGGTGTGAGAAACAGAATTTGATAAAAGAACTAACACTTGTCTAGTTCTTGCACCACAGACCCAACAAAGTGCCAAATTGAAATTACAACTGTTATAGAAATTGTAATTAACTCTGGAAGCTAGAATGTGTGAAAAGAATTGTAACTGTAAACCTAAAAAATGTAATAGTTCTAAGTTGATACCTGTGATAATGATTTTTCTAAATAAAGACAGAAACAATGACTGATTTTATTTTGCCTTTTTGACATAGGCTTAGAATAATTCACAAATGACAAAATGTTTACTGATGATGAAGATATAAAAAAGGGCTGATACAATAATACAATAATGATTATGGATAAGTTTTCAATGTAAGTTAATATATAATTTAAATACAGATGAATGTAACTTGAATAGTTTGATTTCTACCAATAACTGAGTTGAGAAATTTAATGGACCTGAATTAACATATTTATGAAGTCAATAATTCAATAGGTAAGCAATTGTCTGTGAATTCACTTTCACTGATTCTTAAAATTATTGTTCCTGAAAAAATTAATGACAAAAAAAGGTAGAAATATTACACAGTATTGATGATTAGAATCAACCATAGATCATCAATAAATTCAGAATAAATCTCAACAAATCATAACAATACTTTGTATGACGTGAGAGTACACCAGAAGCAACTTGGCTAATGTGTAGAACAGAGCAAAGACAGCTATACTGTCTTATTTAAAATGATTGATAATTGAAGTGAAAACGTTGAAAGTTCCTAGAATTATACATATACAGAATCACTAAATGTGACTTCAAATACTTGAAGTGGCAAAATTGTTGCACAACAGACTTCTAATGTTGTGGTAAAAGGAGAAAGAGACTCATAAAAAAAGGGTAAGTAGAAGTTTCAATGTAGCAAAAAAGTAGTAATTTAAAACAGAATTAAAATATGAATATTAGAAATACCTCTGTGTGAAACTGAGCGCCGAGATAGATACTTGTAAAGCTATGTTGGAGGCAAGCGCACAGGACATGATCATGCAAAAGGAGCAGATTTCATCTTTAAAGAGCGAGAATGCGACGTTGAGGGCCAGACTTAGAGAGACGGAACTGCAGCAGGATGAACTGGATCAGTACGGACGACGAAATACGGTTGAAGTGCATGGTATACCAGAAATTAAAAACGAAAACATTCCGGATCATATTATTAATATTGGAAAGGTGCTAAACGTGAATTTAGACTATTCTTCAATAGATGCGTGTCACCGGCTACCAAAAAGAAGAAATCAACCAATAACAGCAGCAGCGGCGATAGTGGTTCGTTTTGTGCGACGCGCGGATGCTGATGCGTTGCTGAGTGGCCGCCGAGCCATAAATTTAACTACGAGTCACATCAACATCCAGGGAAACAATACAATATACCTAAATCAATCCCTCACCAAAAAAAGAAGAAAGTTGTTTGCTCAGGCGAGGCAAATACTTGGAGATAAGGGAGTACGACGCCTGTGGATTGACTGTGTCGGGAGAGTGAAGGTGAGAGGTGAGGACGGAGAGACGGTTTATCTTCTGAAAGATGAGGAGGACTTGAAACACATTAGGACACGGAAAGATTGAAAGGACTTAAGATCTTCATCTAACATCTAAAATATTAAAGAAACTGTGAGTAGAGAAAATATTCGGATATTCAATCACATATTATTACTGCATTTAATTTAATTGTTTTGATTTTTCCTTGCAATATCTTGGACATGATGAATGAGGTGTGAGCGATATGAAACATAAGACAGGGTCGCCGATTACTCTTTATTGAGTCGAACGGTATTTACAGAAAATAACATTGATATTTTTAATTTATTTAAATTTATTTTCAATTTAAAATTCATGGCATTTATTTAATTGTATTTATTAAGTAATTATAACATTTGCTGGTGGTAAATGATATTGTTCATTATAAGTAGTAATGTTCATTAAAATAGTAGTGACTTCGTTCTTATGTGATCGATGCTATCATGAGGTGGATTAATATATTGTTGCATAAAATAGAATAGTTTCATAGAAAAGTTGAATTGAGCTCAGGATTATTTATCACCGCGTAATCACATTATTGTTTTTTAAAACAAGTGAGTATAAGAGAGTAAGCCAGATATAATGTTATTTTTTTTTAGTAGAATTCTTGTTGGATTCATAATAAATTGATAGGGAAATTTTGCTTTTAAAAATCTCTGGAGTATTCTAAAAGAGATAATTTGCAAATAATTTTTGCTTAGAAATGATTCAAAACATTATAGAGAAATTTGAGGAAATGTGAAATTAGGTACTTCCGAGGAAGCACTGTAGCCTATTGAGTTATAGTACCACCTTTTAGGTCTACTATATTAAAATCAAATTCAACTTATCCTCATATAAATAAATGTTACAAGTGTTCAAACCATAGTTATGAATTATGAAGTAAGAGCAGTACAGATATGGTTTCATAGTGGCGAGGTAAAATTCATAATAATGAATTAAAGTCTCATTACGGTAGTGTAGAAGACATTTTCTCTTTAACAAATAATTTATCATTTCAATAAACTTTAGTGTGTTCTATGTGATTTTCCATGCTTTCATTATCACTTCGTCTAGATTACACATTGCACAAGCCTTAAGAGGAAGTTGAATACATTTTATTGATTAAACTATTGAAGAAATTCAAATGAGTATTAAGTGAGGCTTCACAATCTGATGAACGCTTGTTTATCTGAATCGTATTTGTTGCAGTGCATATTTATCGGCTTCACTTCTCCCAAATCGGTTATCAAAATTGTTTCAAAAATGATATTACTGACCAAAGCGTGCCATGGCCTTATCTGCCAAACGGCTGTCTTATTATTTTCGATTACATGATGTTTGCTTATTTCAACCTTCTTACATCTGCTATCTTAATCTTTGAAGCTCGATTGCTTGGAGGATAGGAAACTGACCAAATATAAATGTTGACAATATATTTAGTGAACATTATATGCAAGGTTTTTTGATCTGGTATTTTGTCTTGTGTTGAATAAGAATCTAAACCTCGAAGCTTTGGTCTTTATAGCTTGTATTGTATTCCGCCTATCTGGCTTGATGAAAAGGAAAATCATTTTATTCAATGTATTATGCTCATAATATTGCACTGAATTAGCTTAAATTTTAAATGACGCACGGCTGTGCTCAGGATGCTCTATATATGTATATAATTTTTTTTTCTTTTTGCTTCTGCTACTTATTCCATATATTTTAGTTTATCTACTGATATTTTTTCCTTATCCCATTTTGTTTTTCATTATTTCCATTTTTGCATACATTAGTTATTGTTTTCCGACATTCATATGGTATTATTGAATGATTTTGGTGGAGATGTTGAGGATGGTTGTTATGAAACATTAGAAATAGAAAATGTATTTGAATTCCATCCTTCAAGTAAATTTCATGGAAACTGTGAATCGTATTTAAATATATTGCACTTGAATATACGCAGCCTAAATAGAAACTTTGATGAATTCTCATGCTTTCTGCAAAACTGTAAAACGAAATATGATTTGATAGTTTTGTCGGAGACTTGGATGACGGACAGACATGAATTCAGTTTCAATCTAAATGGATACTATGAAATTGATTCACCAGCTACATTAAATAAGTGTGATGGAATTTGCATATTTGTTAGAATTGATTTGAAAGCTGAAACTTCAAATAGTAACTTTGTATCTGCAAATTGTATCATTTTAGATATTCACGATCCACGGCTGAAAAAAGATATCACGATTCTTGCGATATACAGGTCTCCGTCACTGCCGGTTGGTCAGTTTCTTGAGGACCTTGATCAATGCTTACAGGATTTAAATAGTAAGAAAAACATTGTTTTGGTCGGTGACATAAATATCAACATAAATCTCAACACAAATCTAGTTAATGAATATTGCAGCCTTCTACACTTAAACGGTTTTCAGTCATATATAAATAAACCCACAAGAGTACAGAATAATTCAATATCATGTCTGGATCACATGTTCTATAAGAATGAATCATCCAAATCAGAGGAGGTTTTGGGGGCGATATTGAAGATTGATATCACTGATCATTTTGGAACATCCCTCTGTTTGGGATTCAGGGGCCGCATTTGTGAACCAAATGAGAATAATGTTTTTGAGAAAATAAATTATAGAAAACTTAATGATGATTTAAAAACCGAAACATGGAATGATATAGTAAACTACACAGACATAGAGAGTTTGACTGGTAAATTCATTGACAAACTTAATAACCATATAACAAATTCAAAAACTAAAGTCAATCTAAAGCATAAACTGAAACCACTAAAAAACTGGATTAGCATTGGTTTGGTTAACTGTATAAGGAAGAGAGATAAAATGTCTAAAAACGTGGCAAGACAGCCTTTCAATCTTGAACTAAAAATGGAATACAATAGGTATAGGAATGTTTTAAGAAATCTAATAAAAGAAGCAAAACAAAATTACTTTAAAAATAAGATAACAGAAAATAAATCCAACAGTAGAAAACTCTTGAATTATTGTATAAATGAATTACTGGATACAAAGAAAAAAAATTCTGATATTAAAATTGAACCTATAACATTAAATAAATATTTTTCTGAAGTCGGCAAAACATATGCTGAAAAATTACAAGAAAATATAATTATAGATAATACAACTGATCGTCGTGTTCCCAGTCTTCCAAATTGTTTGTTCTGGTTCCCCACAAATGAACAGGAAATAATAAACACTATAAACTCGTTGAAAAGTGACTCCTCACCTGGCATTGATGGAATTAGTAGTGTATGTCTGAAAAAGATATCCGAATACATAGCAAAACCTCTGGCTTTCATTATTAATGAATGTTTCGAGCATGGGCACTTTCCAAAGGAGTTCAAGATTGCAAGAGTTGTTCCACTTCATAAGGCTGGCAATATGAATGACCCTTCAAACTATCGACCCATAAGCCTGCTTTCCAATTTAAAAAATTATACATTAAGAGTTTAATTCAACATGTAAAAAGGAAAAATATTGAAATTACTATTCGTGAAACTCCATATAATCTCAGAAATCAGACAGTTGAACAGGACAGAATTGACCTAGAAATCTGTAGGCGTCAATTAAATTTTAGAGTAAATAAAATCTTACAAACAGTTCCTGATAATATTATTAAAATTAGCTGTGATAAACATAAGGCTGGTGAATTTCACGACTGGATAAAGGCTTATGAGCCCACTTGGTGAGCCCACTTGTGTGTGTTTGTCTATTGTCAAATCGCGTGTATAGAGTTTTTGAAATCTCCATTAGTCTTTTTTTTCTTGTTTTGTTTCACTTGACTTTCATCTGTTTTTTCTGCAGTTTCATCTCCACATCCAAAATCATACGTCTAAAATCACACTGCTGTACGATAAAAAAGCAACTCGTATCCGTGCTCAGTTTTTTCTTTGTGGGTACTATATTGTTTCCAAAGTGTATTGATTTTTAGTTTAAAATGTTGAAAACATTATTTTTGTATTATATCATATTGTATCATGTTTTACTGCATACTGCTTGTTGTTTTGTACTTTTGGAAGAAAAAAAAAATTGATTTGATACAGTTGAAAACAATTTGAAACAGAAAGTTCTGAGCACATTTGATAAGCCAGATCACTGGATGCACACAGAAATTGCACACGGGCAAGAATAGAGTTTATGAAACTTGAGGTTGGCAGCAAGGCTACTTTTCTGATTGGTTAAGAATTGAACTGGGTTAGTATACACCCACAAGATCTAGAATCTTGGAAATAGTAGAGCGGTGGTTCTTCAATCCTGATAATGAGTGCGGCGGACATGGTGTCCTGATGCAGAGAGATAGTATTGTGGCCTACAAGTCACTGTGACTTGTAACCGAACCAATCAGACAAAGTGCCAAGAGAGAAAAAATTGAACTTACATTTAAATACTCACAAATACAACTTTTTAGTGTTCATAATAATTTATGACGGCAGGAAACATTTGAATTTTGAAGATAAAGTTTGTGGAAAATTAGTTCTGCATTTTTAAAGTTGAACACAAGGTGATGCTGCACTAATAGGTTAGCTTTAGGAACAACAAAGAAATTTTGAACAGAAAAAATCCCACAGAGAAACTTATTTGCACATAATGAATAGGAGAACACTTTAAAACATTAATTTTAGGTAAAAAGATAAAATTGCTACATATTTGAAGAAAATGAAAAAGTGATGCCTGAACAGGCAAATTTCTTGGGAAGTGAGGAAGTGTCTATCGATCCCACCAATGGCCGATTGAGGTAATGAAAATAAAAATCACACAGAACCAATGCAAAATGGCTCGAATAATTGCAGAATATGACGAAAACTGCAATATAAATTACTAGAACAATGGAATGAATAAAATACATCAGAAAATCACATCTTAAAATACAAAAATTAGAAGTAGACAAAGTGTGTGAACGACAACTAGCACTAACAAACAACTAGCATCAGAGCAGACAACTTACAAACTAAAGGAGCTTGATGCCAGAATACAAAGACCAAAGTCTGTATGACTGAGTTTTTACAGTATGAGATCATTTTTATTTATTACATAGCTAAGAACATAACTTTTTGAATAATCTCTAATATTCAGAGGCAATTTATTAAATAATTTAGGAAGTATGTAGAGGAGTGATCTTTTTCCATATATATTTCTAAATCAAGGTAACTGATATATAACTGGTGATCTTAAATTGTAAGAAGATGGTGGAGCAAAGGATCTGTATTGAATATTATTCTTGAAAAATATTATAATCTTGTGAATATAGAAATTCTTTGGAGTTAGTGTATGGTGAAAAAATTGTATATTAGAAAGATTATTGAAGTTAATATTTAAGTTGATAAGAGGCAATTGAGATAATATGCACTTCAGGGTTCTTAATTGAATTCTTTCTACTCTGTGTAACAAATATTCAGCTGCACAGCCCCATGAATCTATACCATACCTAATGATAGACTCTATGAGAGATTTATAAATTAGGTGAAGACAGTCAACCTTTGCGCTAGTTTTGAATAGTTTTATGAATGTAAAATACCTTTGCGCTTAATGCTTGAAGTTTTTTTGATATGTAGTTGATGTGTGGATGCCATCTCATTCTACTGTCAACTATCATACCTAGGTATCAGGTATCTTCAACTTGAGTTAGTGATGGGCAACTACAAGTTTGAAATGATTTAGAAAGATAGAGGCAGTCATGACTGATAATTTTTGGAGTTTCATTACATCTCATATGTGGTGATTTAAAATGCATTAAAACTGTTTTTTTTCTTATTAATGACTGAATTTCTGTCATGTGACCACCTAAGAATCCTATTATAGTCAGATTGCAACAGTTTCTCTGCAACTTTAAGATTTTTATGCCCAACAATTAAAGCTGTGTCATCAGCATACATAAAAATGTCACCATTTCTGATTATGCTTGAAATTAAGTTTACATATATATTGTAGAAGACAGGACCCAAGCAAGATACTACCCTGTGGGACACCAATATTGTCGTTTTTGAATAATTCGCTTTGATTGTTCCCCAACTTAACCAGAAAGTATCTGTCACTCAGGTAACTCTCAAACAACTTTAGAACATTTCCTGTGATTCCAATGTCATGAAGCTCATCCAGAAAGATATTATGCTTCAGAGTATCAAAGGCTTTCAAGTAATCTATAAATATCACTAAAACATGAAATCTATCATTCAAAAAATTATTTATTCTGTGGGTGAAATTTAATAGAAGTGCTTCTGCAGATTCCCCTTTTTGAAAGCTGTATTGAACATTTGACAGGATATTATTATCAGATAGGTATTGATTTGAATGGATTGATGAATAACTTTCGAATATCTTCTCAGGCACTGATAATTTAGCTATTGGCCTGAAATTCTCCAGGTCATTTCGAGCACCAGTTTTAAAAATTGGTCTAACAATGGCTATTTTTAAAAAGTCTGGGAATATGCCTTTAGAAATTGATAGATTCATCATTTGACAAAGGGGATTTACCATATGCTCTTTCAGGGCTTGCAAATCTGAAACACCAATATCATCAAAGCCTGTAGACTTTTTTGTGCTCATATTATTGATAATTTGAATAATATCATCATTACTTGCATATTTAAGGATGAATTTATGCTCAGATGGCACATGGACTGAGTCGTCAAGGATCAAGAGACATAAATGTGTAAGTAGATAGATTATGACAGAATCCAGTTCAAATCAGCTGATTTGAATCTATCTATTCTAGGGAGGAAGGAAGGGAGGGAAGTGGTGGTGGCATAGCTTAGTTCAATTGTAATTGAATTGATTTTCTTCCCTATTGTAGTTCTTCCTAATATTATCTCTATTATCTATTACTGTAGTGTTAAGTAAGAAGATATAGTAGGTAATATATAGGTATAATATGTAGGTATATAATATAGTAGGTAAACAACAATTGTTAATTCAGTTGATACTTGTCACTATAGATTACACTGCTTTGGCACTCAATTACAGGTGCACACTTACTGCCTAGTCAAGCAGTCATTATATTGACTTTCCTTTTTTTTAGAAAGAGAGAAACAACAACGTTGTTCAGTTCAGTTGATAATTGTCAGTGACTAGTTCATTGACCAAGGCTATTACTTTACAAACTTGCTATTGATTTTCTCCTAGAAAGAGGAACACCTCAATATTTTCATAATATCATCTATTCATTTTCCTTATAATATAATTACTGTAGTGTTTTCAGTTGGTGAGTAAGAGAAAGAGAGAGAGAGTGAGAGGGGGTGGTGGCATAGCTCAGTTCAATTGTAATTGGCACTATGGATTAAATTGCTCTGGTGGCCTACTACTTTTACTATCCCATTTGGGGTAGGCATGTAAAACTGTCACAAGACAAACTTGCTATATTGATTTTCCTCTAGAACAACAACCGCCAGTTCAGTTTTAAGTGTCAGTGTTTAGTACATTGTTCAGACACTATATTACAGGTAAACCCTTACTGACCAGTCAAGCAGCTTAGTTCAATTGTAATTGAATTGATTTTCTCCCTATTGTAGTTCTTCCTAATATCATCTCTATTATCTATTACTGTTGGTAATCCCGTCCTGTCTCCAAACCTATGGATTGGGGTACAGTTAAGATTTAATTCACGAAAACGTCGACAACCCCAAAAGTAAGTCTTTAATTTGCACTAACCTTGGAACTGGCGAGGAAGTGGACTGTATCTTGTGTGTAGAAGTTACTGCTGATGATATCCTGTCTTTATGCGTAGGCCTATATGATATTACACATAATCATGAAACGAAACGAGGTAATTGCGTTCAACTCGAACGCCACAGAACGGGAGACACGGAACAAAAAAGATGTTGACTTCTTGACAACGCTTCTTGAAGTGATGGGTTGGAAGATAAACGGGGAGGATGAAGGAGGGGTGAGGGAGAGAGGTTATCTTGCCTCTTTTGGAGAGGGGGAAGGGGAGGAAAGCGCAAACTAATCAGCCCACAATCAAGGCTGCCGATCCTCCGTGAATCCACCATCTCCGCCCGCCTTGGAATGCCCCATTTCCAAGAACATAAACTCAAAACTAAAATTTAAAGATAAAAGAGAAAACAGAACAACAAGCACTGAATGGTAGGAAAGGAAAAACTAAGGGGAAAAGGAATAGGAAAGGAAAATGGAAAACTTAGGTTGAGGGTTAAACTAATAGGGAAGTATGGGGGCAAGTTTCCTAACTGGCCTAACATACTCACCAGAGTTAGTTTTCATGTGAGCTGAGCACACAACACCCTTAGCATCACTTATGATTTGGGTGACTCTACCTAACGGGTATGATAAGGGTGATGAATTGTCCTCTTTAATCCATACTAACTGCCCTACCTGAAGGTTTGTGTCACTCTCAAACCACTTATTCTTCTGTTGAAGAGTGTGGAGGTATTCACTCTCCCACCTCTTCTACAATCTCTGAGTGAAGCGATTAACCTTTTCCCAACAAGACAGTCTGTGCTCGTTGACATCACTCACATCAATTTCAGGAACCGCCAACAGAGGGCGATGAACAAGGAAATGTCCGGGAGTCAGCGCCTCGTAGTCATCAGGAGATGAAGGGAGCACATACAACGGTCTCGAATTGAGTATCGCCTCAATTTTCACCAACAGAGTGGAAAGCTCAACAGTATTTCCCACTTCACGAAACAAATGGAATTTCACATTTTTAATATTAGACTCACAGATTCCATTCATGAAAGGAGCATGTGGAATATTAAAACGAAATTGGATGCTTTTAGATGACATCGCATCACAGACGTTGGATTGATTTTCTGATGATCTGAGAAATTCAATAATTTCCTTCAATTGTCACGCAGCACCTTTGAAATTCGTCCCTTGATCACAGAATATTTCTTTAGGCAATCCACACCTAGAAACAAAACGATGGAGAGTGTTAATAAACTCTTCGGATGAAAGACTTGTAAGCACCTCAATGTGACAAGCTTTTGTTGCCAGACAGACAAACAGTGCAAAGTATGCCTTGTACGTATGAGCTTTGGGCCGAATACTCTCTTTGACAGTGAAAGGATCAGCTAGATCGACCACAGCCTTCAGAAAGGGAGCACTGGGAACAACACGAGAGCTGGGAAGATCACCCATGATGGGAGCAACAGGAGTTGCATTGAATAAATGGCAACGAGTACAATTGAAAATCACATTTCTGATAACACTGTGTGCTCCAACAATCCAAAAATAACGCTGAATAAGAGCACACACTATTCTTGGTCCAGCATGAAGATGAGAAATATGATAATACTCAATGAGGAGTTTAGTAAAATGACTATCTTTATGTATCAAACAAGGATGCTTGGCTTCATATCCTAAAGCACTATCAACCAATCTGCCACCAACACAAATCACACCATCACAATCCAAGAATACAGACAATTTTTGGAAACTCTTATCACAAGGTTTACCCTCTTTCAATAGGTCGAGTTCACGATTGAAATGACACTTTTGAACAATTTTAACACAATAAATTTGTGCACATTTCAACTCTTGAACACTAAGTGCGCCTGATTTACGACAGACACCACTAATTGATGCTTTACAGTTATTCACGAAACGTAAAACATAAGCACAGGAACGTAACAATCTCATGTATGAGGAGAAACGTGTTATCTGAATAACAGCAGTCTCTTCAGTGATATTCAAAACAACACCTTTATTTTGTTTCACATCAGGCAGAATTTCAGTAGCAGGGTAAGTCATAGATGACAACAGCCAACATGATAATGAATTAGAACACCATGTTGGAGCATTGAACCAATCTTGCGAATTGCACAAATTTTTGGGAGAAATGCCTCGTGAACCAACGTCGGCAATATTGAAATCAGTAGCAATGTGATTCCAATCAGAAATATTAGTCAACTCTAATATTCTCACAACACGATTTGCAACAAACGTTTGCAACTTGTAAGGAGGTATATGCAACCAAGATAAAACAATAGTTGAATCACTGAACAGAAACGTAGATTGAAGATTGATTTTTTCCAGTGAAGGAAGGACTGAAACATACAATCGCGAAAGCAACAACGCAGCTTGAAGCTCTAATCAAGGAATTGACAGAGTTTTCAACGACGCAACTTTAGTTTTAGCTTTCAACAAGAAGCATTTCACCGTAGATTCTGACGACACAACTCTCAAGAAGATACAAGCACAGATTCCTTTCTGCGATGCGTCGGAAAACCCAAGTATTTGACAAGAAAATGCATCACCATAAACGCATCGAGGAATTGAAATTGAACTTAGAGCAGGAAGCTCTCTCATCAGCTCCTTCCAGCATTCGTTGTATTCAACAGGAATCGGTGTATCCCAATCGATGTCCAACTTCCAAAGCTCTTGTAAAAAACATTTCATTTTGAATATTACTGGAGCTATAAAACCGAGAGGGTCATACAGACGCACGATAATGGACAGAACAGTGCGCTTAGAGTTTTTCTTTTGAAACTCTGAAACGGAGACTTTAATATGGAAACAATCAGTAGTTGGGTTCCACATTATGCCAAGAACTTTCACATTTGAATTAGGCTCATCACTGATATGAAGTGGTACTTGAGTGTTTTCAGAACGAATCATATCCAAGAACTCAGGAGAATTACTGCTCCATTTATTCAACTTGATATGAGCACAGTTTAGAAGATTACAAAGTTGTGATTTTATTTCACAGATTTCTTCCAACGAATTAGCACCTGTGAGAAAATCGTTGTGATATATATCATCACGAATAGCTGCTGCTGCCAATGGAAATTTATCTCCTTCATCTTTCGCCAGTTGAATGAGAGCACGTTGAGCAAGAAAACCAGAAGGTTTCAAACCATATGTGATTGTTTTGAGCTCATAAACGACAATATCATCGGGAGGATCTTTACGAAACAATATGTGAAGGAAAAAACGATCTTCTTCATCAACGAGGATAGCATGATACATTTTCGTAACATCACACATGAATACGAATGAGTGAAGTCTGAATCTAGTTAACACATCACATAATTATGTCATTTAACAATTTTGGACCTGAATGAAGAACTTGATTCAACAAAATGTGACTCTTTTTAGCAGACCCATCAAATACAACACGAACCTTTGTTGTAGGTGATGACGGATTGAAAACACAAAAATAAGGAATAAAATATTTACCTGGTTTTTTAGCAACTTCCATATGATCAAAAGAAGATACTCTTCCATAAATGATACGCAATCAGATTTCAAACAAGCATCACGCAGCATACGACACTCCAACGACAGAAAACAATTTAAAGCAACATCATGAGATTCATGAAACTTGAGTTGATTAGTGTCAACTTTGAAAGGGAGACCAACAACATATCTTCCTTCAGTATCATGCGTGTGAGTTTCAGCTAAATGTTTCTCACAAAACTCATCATCGGGACTAGGAAATTTATGATTAGGAATTTCTTCACTTTCCCAAAACTTATGAACCAAATTATTCAACGAGTTCTCAGAGGTGGGTCACGTCATTAATGCAGTCAATGACTGATTAAGAAGACCGGAATGATTTGGAAATTCACCCAAAATAATGTCACCAAACACGGTAGGAATCACGCGAAACGAACACTCTTCACTAGATGAGACTTGACTATGATGACGTAATATTTTGTTGAATAACTGACATCCCAATAGAAGATCAATGGAAAGTTGCTCCTAGAACACAGGATCAGCAAGGTTGAATTTTTTCAACTCATTTTGCACTTTCGAACTGAGATAAATAGGGGGCAATGAACCAACTATTTTATCAATCATGTAAGCCTCAGCTTCTAAATGAGGGTGATTTGAGCCCTTTGTTTTCAACAAACATTTCACAACACCAGAAGAATTCCCTACAATCGAGGAATTCAAACCAGAGAAATTTTGATGACAATCATGAACAGATAAACCAAGTTTCATAACAAGATCTTTTGTGATGAAATTGGCAGTACTACCAGAATCAATCATTAAACGAACACCAATAAACGAACCAGATGAATTTCTAATAACTGCTTGAGCAGTACCTAGAACAACACTCGTTTTAGGAATTAAACTAACAATTGATGACTTTTCAATAACATTATCAGTGATACCACAATGCTTAGAAGAATTTGAATTCTCAACAACATTCATAGTGCTGTCAGTTTGAGTGATCGAATCAACGGATTTCGATTTCAAAGCAACTTTAGAGATGTTATCAGTAGACTTCTGATAACGAAAAGGAGAATTCGAACGGCTATTATCACTACTACGAGGATAATGAAGTAATTTATCATGCATACGGCCACAATAACACAACAATTTAGACTTGCATTGGTTTACAGCGTGAAATTTGGAGAAACAATTGAAACAGACTCTCAATGATTTAATAAATTCATTCCTAGCTTTTGGATCTCTTTTCAAGAAAGCAGGACATTTGAATAACAAATGATTCATTGAGTTGCAAAATGAGCATTTTGTTTCAGCACTGTCATTCAATTCACAAGTAACTAAGCTGCTTTTATTTCAAATGCTGTTATTAGCCTGAGTAGATAAGACAACCTTTTTCTGAAAAGACTTATTTTTCGGCTTTTTGATAGATTTTTGTTCATTAACAGATGGCACATCAGATGCAGATAATTGATAAGATCTAACTCTCTTATTCACGAAATCAATCAACTGTTGACAAGAAGGAAAGCTCTTATCAGCTACCTCGAGCTTAAATGATTCACGTGATATTTTGTCTAATTGACGAATAGCTAATGAGTACAAGATATAATCAGCCAAATCGGGAACTTTCAACGACTTCAGAGTGGTAATACTATCACCTACTTTAACAAGAAAATCTTGAAGCGATTGTAACGAAGGTTTAAATGGGATTGAACTAGTTTTCAAAATCTCATTTACGTAGTAGTTAGCTAGCACCCTATCACTTTCATAACGCTTGCATAGAGTTTTCCATGCCACATCAAAATCACTACTTATCTGAAAAGATTTCACTACTCTGGCTGCTTCGCCTTTCAACAAATTATGCAAAATATGAGATTTATGAACAGGAGAATAATATTTATCATCCACAATCAATGATGAAAAGATATTTTTGAATCTAGGCCAGTCTGAAATATCAGAGCCATCAAACGGTTTTATTTCAGTTGGAGGTAATATCATGTTCAAACGGGGAGAATGAGATGTTGAAGGTGAAGGTTCACTTTTCTCTTTCGGCTTCTCATTTTTCATTTGATTCAATTTATCACGAGCATTTATTATTGCACAGGATAAATTATCAATAACGGTAAGTGATTGATATTCAGGTTCTTTAGTAGGTTCAACTTGAATAGATAATTCATTGATTTCATCTAAGAGTGCAGAATATTCTTTCACAGTATTTTCAATAGATATGCTTCTTATCAAGAATTGAGATTGAATTTTAGGGTCATTGATGTCCTTCAACAAGTCATAAGCTTGTTGAACACAGCTAAACAAAGTTTCTTTCTTCTTCACTCGAATAGTAAGCAAGGCTTGTGGGCTTGCCATTGTAACTAAGTAACTGATTAGATAAACAAGGAGATTTGGAAAGGAGCTTTGTAACTGGATTTAACATGGATATCAGTGCATGTATCAACAAGTAACTCTACTATTAACGAATTGAAATTTAAATTGAAAAATAAATCTCTTGGAAAAAGAACATATCCTAGGCCTGGTTGGACCATGTGGTAATCCCATCCTGTCTCCAAACCTATGGATTGGGGTACAGTTAAGATTTAATTCACGAAAACGTTGACAACCCCAAAAGTAAGTCTTTAATTTGCACTAACCTTGGAACTGGCGAGGAAGTGGACTGTATCTTGTGTGTAGAAGTTACTGCTGACGATATCCTGTCTTTATGTGTAGGCCTATATGATATTGCACATATATCACGAAACAAAATGAGGTAATTGCGTTCAACTCGAATGCCACGGAACGGGAGACACGGAACGAAAAAGATGTTGACTTCTTGACAACGCTTCTTGAAGTGATGGGTTATAAGATAAACGGGGAGGATGAAGGAGGGGTGAGGGAGAGAGGTTATCTTGCCTCTTTGGGAGAGGGGGAAGGGGAGGAAAGTGCAAACTAATCAGCCCACAATCAAGGCTGCCGATCCTCCGTGAATCCACCAACTGTAGTGTTAAGAGTAGGTATTTAAGAGAAGAAGAAGAGAGAGAAAAAAATTTTCTTAGACACACACACACACACACACACAACACACACACACACACACACACACACACCACACAACACACACCACACACACACACACACACACACACACACACACACACACACACACACACCACACACACACCACACACAACACACCACACACACACCACACACACACACACACACACACACACACACACACACACACACACACCACCACACACACACACACACACCACACACCACACACACACACACCACACACACACACACACACACACACACCACACACACACACACACACACACACACACACACCACACAACACACACCACACACACACACACCACACACAACACACCACACACACACACACACACACACACACACACACACACATAGTTATAAGATACAGATACAACTGCACCTAGTGCACACCCACTGCACTAGTGTCTTACATGGGGGCTTGGAGTCCACCTGAAAATTGTAGGGTCCATGCCCACTGCACTAGTGTCTTCCATGGTGGTTCGGAGTCCGGGAGGAAGGACGGGAGGGGGGTGGTGAGTGAACACTTACTGTAAGTAAGTAGAGGGATTTTAACAGTTTAAGGAAGCTTTTTTGCTCGAAATCCCCTCCACCCTCTCATCCCTCGTCCATCACGCCTCCCCTTCCCACCACCTGGAGGGTGGGGGGGTGTTCTAAAAATAGATTTCCCCTCTCTCTCTCTCTCTCTCTCTCTCTCTCTCTCTCTCTCTCCTCTCTCTCTCTCTCTCCTCTCCCTCTCTCTCTCTCCTTCTCCTTCTCCTTCTCCCTCTCCCCCTCTTATCTTATCTTATCTAATCTAATCTTATCTCATCTAATCTTCCCCTCCACCAGTGAGGATGAGGGGGATGAAGAAGGAGAGAGTGATCTCTCTCTCCCAGTGAGGGAAAAAATAATTCCCCTGTGAGGGAAAAAATAATTTCCCTGTGAGGGAAAAATTCTCTACTGTCAAATTAAAGTGAATCCATATTTCTACATCTAATGCTATACTGACAGATTGAAGTGAATGCTAGATGAGGGAAAAATTCCCTTGGTGACAGATTAAAGTGAATCCATTCGCTGTCAAATTAAAGTGAATCCATATTACTACATCTATACTGTCAAATTAAAGTGAATCCATATTTCTACATCTATACTGTCAAATTAAAGTGAATCCATATTTCTGCATCTAATGCTTAATAATAATAATGGTTTGCTTTCTACCTGACTAGGTGGAATTGAGAATTCAATTGAGAATTCATTGAAACTTGTACAATCAAAATTCTCACTCATTTTTGATCTTATTAGCTTGAGCGATTAGAGGCAAGTGGGAAGTGTGTGTCCTTAACTAGCCAGATGCCACATCTGCTCTCTCCTTCTTTTACTCACTCCATCTCTTACTGGCACCCTTCCTTCTAAATTCCTTTTTTGCTATTCTCTATTACGAAAGGCGAGTGAAGCAAGAATACAGACAAGGACTAACTAAGTTCCATTTTGATCGAGCGTTCCTATACTGTCAGATTAAAGTGAAACCATATGCTTCTCTCTGCCCAGCGATCTTTGCGTTACAAAAGGCTAGAGAAGGAGAATTCAAACAACACCTTTCTAAACTCTCCTTTGATCGAGCGTACTCTACTGCCAGATTATAGTGAAACCATGATCTGCACTCTGATCTTTGCAGCTACGCGTTACACCGCTTACCAGTCTTTTTGAGATTTTATGTTTTCGGGGTCAATACCTCCAAATTCTTAATTTTATCTGATATGGCTTTCAATTTCTCATCTAAATAAGCTTTATCAACTTTATCATTGTTAATACTCACCAACTGGGATGAAAAGCTGTCTGTTAAAGTTTTCACTTCTCCTAGAGCAGATTCTAAAGTTAGAGTTCTCTCTCCAATAGCTTTATCAATATTAGCACTAAAATTTTGTAATGTACTTAGAATATGTTCTCTTTCAATTATGCTCACTCCAATATTCTTTGTATTTTCCGAAACGAGTTTGGTTATTTGCAAATCTAAATAAAATTTCACAGCTTCGCTGATTCCTTGTTGATTTATCGATTCGATTATCTTCTGCGTTATCGAGTCAATATCACATGTAAGATTAGCAACAGCAGGCCCAGCACTAGGTGTATCAATTTGACCGAATCGATGCAGAGTCATCGTAACACTAAACAATTAGTTTTCCTTCTTTTAGCTCTTCAATTATAGACGCGATCTCAATATCATGTCCAGTGTTGCCAGAAGCTTTTGAGGAATAGAGTAAATTTAATCTTTCTACTAATTCGTCAAAATTATCAAAGTATTGATAAATTCTATCATGAGAATTATTTTTTGCAAATTTCAATAAACCCCATCCCTTCTTTTTACTAATTTTTTTACTGGGAAATAACTTCTGAATCATTTGCGATTTAATTCCCTGATTTCGTTTAACATACCCTCTTCGATCTAAATGTATGCCTGTAAGTGTTAAGATTTTTTTATACTTATCCAGATCTCTCTGATTATAAAGATTCGAATTCGGTCTTGAACTGAATAATAGCTCAAGTAGACCGTGAGTTATTCAAAATCTGTCTTTACCAATATCTATATAACCATCATCGAATATTACTTGCTGATTCCCAATATAATACACGTCATCTTTAGAATTGTATGAAATTCCATAACTAATTGAATTATTCAATTTTTCCGCATGAAACGTTTTTAGATATTGTGACAGCACATCATCGTTTTTACTAGAACCAAGTAAACTGTTTTCAAATTTAGTCCAGCTTAAAAAATTGTCTGTTGAACTCTCATAACTCTGCTCATCTTCCTCATCATCCTCCTCATTATCATCAATTCCCATACTCTCTTGTTCCTCTTTTACTTCTTCCTTTTTAGGTGTAAAATCATGATTAGAGTGAAAACTAGATTTGGTTTTTCCCAATTCAATTATAGGTTCTATCAATGGTGAGAGCGTTTTCCTATTGTATTCCTCTGATCATCTTTCAAAATTAAGCAGGCTTCTATGCTTGTCGCTGATTACTTTTCTCAATTTCTTAATCTTTTTGATTAAACTCTCCTTCTTGTTATTTACTATGTTCCTTCCTCTCCTCCTCCTATATGTTTTAGACAACATGACTGTACAAAGAATTAATCTCTACTGAACGGAAAGAATTGTGTCCAGTGAATCCCGATATTTTCCTTCCTTTATATCACATTCTTTCAAAATTGTAACAAAATTATGCGGTTTACGATTCCAAACTGTATGACAAAGTTTACTGAAATCTTTATAAGAAATATCTCCTCCAACATGATCTCTGTGAATTAATTTGAGACTCAATAAATCCATCTTAAAAATTATAATCATATTTGCATTGTCTCTAGTGAAATGTTTCTGTGTAGCTCCATAACTCTGAATTAAATATGCTGTGTCAATATTTCGATGACGTCCCATAGTAAAATATTCTCTTATCTGTGGCACATTGCTCAGTTGTAAGTCATCAAAAATTACTAAGCTATATTCGGGGATATGGTTCAGATGGGGAACTTGGCTCACATCCTCTTTCATGTGAAATCAGATATTTTTTAAACCTGCAAATACCTTCTTGAGAAATACATATTTTGGTTGATATAAGCTCTTGCTAAATAAGTAAATGTGCTTAAATCTTAAGCCATTTTCAGCAAATACTGAATTAAATAAGAGATTTGTTTTTCCTCCAGCACTGGGAGAAATAATTAACATTCTTGCATTATGAGGAAGTAAGTCTCCATTTTTACAAAATGCAGGCTTTTCTTTATCTGTAATTAATTTATCAAAGTTAACAATTGGTATTTGACTCATGATTACAAACGTACAGAACGTGATCTGATAAGCTACTGAAAATTTTTACAAAAGTTAGATCAGTGCCGCTATGAATGAGAGCAATGACCGAGCACACATGCATTAGCATAGAGGGGCGTATCAAGAGATTGGAATGTAGACACCTCCTGTCATCATCATCAGACAGAGGATGGATGTATCTACCTTCTCTGTTCCTCACCCTCTTTTCTGCTTATCGGCTATTGAGTGTGCAAAGATTCTTATATTACGAAATGAAACTATGGATTGAAATGAGAACCAATGTTTGATAATTGAAATAAGTAAACTCTTCATTTGTAGAGCTTCAATCAAATAAAATTGAACATGACTTTCTACTAGTAACGGATCAACAACATTTGATATTTATGAATGAAGCAATGACAACGAAAACATATGGTTTATCATATCATTCTACCCGGCTAGATTTTCGTGTTATCTTAGGGGCAAGATGATGGAGCGACACAGTGGACTCTTGTCCATCAGGGCGACGAATGTGAGCATACTCTGGGTTTGCCTCAATCAATTCAACTTCTTCTACTGATGAATCTTGCTTTGAATTTCGGTTCATTTTCTTCAGCCAAACTGGTCCTGGGCTCATTAGCCAAGATGGTAGTGACTGTCCATTTGTTGAGGATCTCATGTGTAGGAACATTCGTTCATGAGGGGTGCAATTTGTTGTAGTACACAAAAGAGATCGAATAGAGTGAATTGCATCAGGCAACACTTCCTCCCATCGATTTGAATCAAGTCCTCGTGATCTTAGAGCTAGTGTTATTGCTTTCCATATAATTCCATTATATCGCTCTACTTGACCATTCCCTCTCGGATTGTAAGGCTTTGATCTACAAGTTGCTATCCCTTTTGAGCCAAGAAAGCTCTTCAACTCAGTTGACATGAAGGATGTTCCTCTGTCTGTGTGAATATAGCTTGGAAGGCCAAACATTGATATTAATGAGACCAGGCAATTTATGACTGTTCTCGCAGTCATGTCTGGACAAGGAAATACAAAAGGGAATCTTGAGTACTCATCAACCATCACCAGTAGGTATTTATTTCTTGTTTTTGATTGTACGGGTCCTTTGAAGTCCATATTAATTCGTTCAAAAGGTTTTGTTGCCTTTATGAGATTTCCTTTTGTCTTCATATACTGTGGTTTTATTCCAGAGCAAATTGCACAATTGGAGCAAATTTTCCTTACATCATCTACAGTATAGGGGAGATTTTTCATTCTGAGCCAGTGGTAGAAACGAGTTACACCAGGGTGACAAAGTTCATCATGGTATTTTGCCAAAGATGAGTTCAATGTTGAACAACCAGCTGTAATACATATACGAGAGAGTGCATCAGCTGGTGCATTTTCTTTTCCAGGTCTGTAGACTATGTTGAATTTGTATTCAGATAATTCTAGGCGCCACCTTTGTATCTTTTCATTTTTTATTTTTCTATTGTGTTGAGTGCCAAACATGAATGTGACTGATTTTTGGTCAGTGATCAAAGTGAATTGTTTTTGTAGTAAATAGTGTCTCCATTTTCTTATAGACTCCACAATGGCATAGGCTTCTTTCTCAACAGCTGAATGCCTGGTTTCACTTTGGGACAAAGTTCGTGAGAAAAAGGCTACTGGTCGAGAATTTTGTGTTAATGTTGCACCAATTGCAAAATCTGATGCATCTGTCTCAATTATGAATGGTACATTTTCATCAACAAAGAGCAGTACCGCGGAAGCAATTTCATTTTTCAACAATTCCAAAGTTTCCATCTGATCTTGAGATAGAGGGAATTTCTGTATGTGGACAAGGGGGTGAATCTTTTAAGAAAAGTTTTTAATCCATCGGGAGTAATGAGCCAGTAATCCCATGAGTCGTTTCATTTCTTTAGCATTTCTTGGGGATGGAAAGTTCATGAGTGGTGCAAGGCGTTCTGGGTCAGGTTTAATTTCTCCATGTTTTATCTCATACCCAAGGAACTTCAATGATTTTTTTGAAAATTTACATTTTTCTTCATTTATAGTCAAGCCATACAATTCAATTACTTGTTGAAATTTCTTAAGATTTCTGTCATGTTCTTCTTGATCTGAACCGCAAATGACAACATCATCCAAATAGGCAAAGCAGTCGTTCAAATTCTCTCTTTCTATAAGTACGTTTATTGTACGTTGGAAGGCAGCTACTCCATTGGTTACTCCGAATGGTATTCGTTTGAACTGATAAAGTTTTCGGCCTACTTCAAAGGCAGTGTAATGTCGTTCATTCTCAAGAATCGGTATTTGATGGTAAGCTGACTTGAAATCTACAGTACTAAAAATGTTGTACTTGGCAATTGTGTTTACAAGATCTTCGATCAATGGGAGAGGGTATGCGTCTAAATTTGTGAATTTATTAATAGTCTGTGAATAGTCTATGACCATTCGTTTCTTCTGTCCATTGGTTACAATGAAAGGCTGGGCACGCCAACTGGACTGGCTTTCCTCAATTATTCCTTCTGTAAGGAGGCGATTGACCTCATTCTTCATGAATTCATAGTCATCTTGTGGGTGTCTTCTGGATCGGGTAGTTATTGGGTGGCAATCGGGAGTCAAGTCATTGAAAAGGGAACATGGTTTTATCATGGCCTCCACCAAGAGGCAATCTTTCAAGGGTGGTGTGGTTGTAGAATTATTATCTATTACAAGAGGCTGTTTATTACCATTGAATGCTAAACTTATTGTAGAGTGATTCATCAAAAAATTGTGACCAAGTATCACATTGCAACAGCATTCTTTTAATACCAAGAGTTTAATATTGTTGTATTCATTTCCTTTGTACACAATATTGCTATAAACACATGCTTTTGTAGCGGTGTTATGTTGAACAGATGCAAATCTTATAAAACAAGAATCTGATGCAGTTTTAAATTTATTTGTTTTTGCAAATTTTTCATCAATAAAACTGGCAACACTTCCAGTATCAATAAGAGCTGGTGTATTTATTCCATTCACCGAAACAATAATTGTAGCTTTAGAAAGATTACTGGCTATACCAGCTGCAGTAATAGTTGACGTAGTTAGTTTTTCTTTGAGCGTTTTACTTTTACACACATGGGAAAAGTGTCCAATTCGGGAACATTTATGACAAATCTTTCCTATTGCAGGACATTCTTGAGAATTTGAGTGTTTTTTATATCCGCAACGTTGGCATTGAACGGATTTCTCTACAATTGCCTGTCGATTTTGGGTTACAGCATAAACATCTGAGAAAGATTCACTCAAGCTTATGTTTTTATTTTCTTCAACAGAGTTTGTATAACAAGTACTTTTAAAGGAGTCGGCATATGTTTTTGCGGATTCAAGAACACGTGCTTGGGAAACGGTTTCTTGTAGACTCAAATCTCCTTGTTGAAAAAGTTTCTCTTTAATTTCAATAGAACATAACCCTGAAACAAGAGCATCTCTAATATGCTCGTTTTTGTTTTCTTCGGCTGACACTCTAGTGAAGTTACATGATAAGCTTAATCTTTTTAGTTCAGAATAGTAGTGATCAATGGACTCACCTATTTGTTGTTTTGCATTAGCAAGGCAGTATCGTGCATAAATTTTGTTCTTTGGTTTAACGAACATATCTTCCAACATGGATATAGTTTCTTCATATGAAGTATAGCTTTCCACAATTTCGTATAAAGCAGGTGATGAGAAGTTTACCAATATTTTCATTTTGTCTTTGGTTGTCATTCCTTCTAAGAAATTTTCGAACGTCTTTTTCCAATGTTTCCACTCTCTCTCTGCCATAGGTGAATCTGGGTCGATAGATAATTCCTTTGGCTTGAGAAACTTGTCAATATGTGATTCCATCTTATCTTCTTTGTAGTTACGGTTTTCAATCATTTTTGTCTTTTTCTTTGTCGGCATTTTATTTGATTCAATTGAAATAAGTAAACTCTTCATTTGTAGAGCTTTAATCAAATAAAATTGAACATGACTTTCTACTAGTAACGGATCAACAACATTTGATATTTATGAATGAATCAATGACAACAAAAACATATGGTTTATCATATCAATAATAATACTTCTATTATATTTTCAACGGATGTACATCATGATATTTACAATAGATTATTTACAATAAATGTACATGATATTTACAATAGATTACAAAAGGTTATTTTTCATCAAAATAATTGATCTTTACTAATATAACTAGGTGTTGAAAATCCAATCCATTTCACTAACAATCCTTTTTTATCATGTTTTAATATTTTTTCAATCAAATACACTTGTCTCTCTGATTCGTTTAATTGTGTTTTTTTAATTTCTTCTGCATAAAACCGACCACTAATTACTTCACCGTTTAGATCTCTCAGTGAGTGGGTTATAGGTTTAGAAGGAAATATAGAGTGAATCACAAAATACTCTGCGCTCCAGTTTATGTTATAAGATTTATCGAAAAATAATCGTTTCTTCGAGATTCATATGATATCACCTAGCTTAAATTTTGGTTTTGAATTTTTCAATTCATATCGTCTTTTGAATGCAGAATTCAATGACATTAAAACATGATTACGATCTTTCTTCCTCACATCTTTAGGTTTCATTCTAATGGATGAATGTGTTGTTGCATTATAATCACGAACTAAACTGTCTAGCTCTGATATCCAGTTTTTGGTTCCACGCTCAGTTAAATATCTATAAATTTTTGCTTTAAGTGTTCTATTCAGCCTTTCAACTATGGAGGCTTTCTTATCACTAAAAACATGGTAATGTTTAATACTATATCTATCTAATAACGCTTTAACTTTTGAATTAAAGAATTCTGTTCCCTGATCTGTTTGGAACAGCTTAACTCCCTTATTTTTAGAAATAATTGGTTCAAGAGCATTAAATACAGATTGGCTTGTCTTGTCTTTTAATGGTACACAATATGCAAATTTTGAAAAACAATTAATAACAACTAAGATATATTTATAACCCTTATTAAAACGCAATAAACTTGTCATCTCAATAAGGTCGGCTTGAAGCAGGTCTTTTTCACTTTTCAGTTCATATTTGCGAGTGGCATAGTTCACATGCGGCACGCTATGAAGCTCTAAAGCTAGCTTAGATCTAATAATATTCATGATATTTACAACAGTCAAATCAAAATTTGTGGTGTTGGATGATTGTCACGGAACATACTGAGCAATCAGTTAGTGTTGTGGGCACTCTATAATGTCCAAAAGGGAGAGTGTCAACACCGTTCTCAGCAATGTACCTCTTATCATCATAAGGACTCAAACAGATTTTTGCACATTCAACCTGATACATGGTGTGATTATAGGACCTCATCATATTAAATTTTTCTAAATGTTTACTACGTTCAAACAATGATTTCTTATATAAATTAAAATTAAGTTTTCTACATTTCACTCCGGTCTGTACACCCTTTGCTACACATTTATTTACAGGTTCTTCATTCTCGTTACATACTAAAAAGAAGTAAAGTTTCGATCTTAGGCCTACAAATCTATGGACAGGTTTTGAGGCAGTCTCATCCTTGAACTTTCCTACAACTTTATTTCTCTCCATGGAAAAGCAAGTGTGGTAAGGTGGATAGTTAGAAGTATCGAAAAGGCTCAAATTTTCTTTAATCAACTGATACACATCTTCAACTTTTAGGTTTAGAAGAAAACTGTCGGTATCAGTCATACAGAGTTCAATACGATCCCACTGTATAATTTTTTGTAATTTGCAATAGAAAAAATTGTATATATGGAATTTACTCAACTCCAGTACGGAAAAGCCGGAATAGACAGGCTTGTTCATTTTTAATTCCAACTTGCGAGAGAAAACCGCGATCATGTCCAGACTAATTATTTGCCAGCATTTACATAGTGGATTTGAAATGTACTTATCTAACCGTTTTTCATCCGTGATAATTTTAACATTGATTTGCTTACGACTAGATTGAATTGTCTTGCCAAAGATCAGATTGCAACAGGCCTTAAAGAAGGATATTTCAAATTTATTTTTCGCGTTCTGTCTATTCCGGATATTGAAGTCGATGTAGCTTTTCAGCCAGGGAGATTGGGAAAAGCTAATGACACGATGCACTTTCATTAATTTCAAACCGAGCTGAAGGTAGAGCTTTAAATTGACGTAGTGTACAATGTACTTTTCACGGTGAAAAAGTGTGTTCATAAGTTTTCTGGTTCCAGTTTGACTGTTCTCATTTGTTTGGTAGTTTGACAGCAACTCGTGCGGCGGTGTTTGGTTGAGAGGTGCGAGTGGGAAGCTGGCATGCTTATCATGTAACTCTTGAGGGTACTTGAGATCACATTCTATTATATATCCGGTTTCTGAATTGCTGTCCAAATTCGCGAAATCAAGCTTGGAAATTTCTTCCTCTGAGAGGAATTTGAAATTTCCAACAGGTAAGCTTCGGCTCATAGCTTCCGAGTATAAACTGTTTGCATCGATATAAAGGAGATAATTAGACGGTTTTGAGGGATCATATGTTTTGGGTAGATGTTTGTTATTTGCTTCACAATAACGTTTACCGATGAATGACACCCCACCCCTCATCCCTGCCTCAAACATAAGATGCATGTCAGGATGAGTAATCAATTCTAGTTCGACTTTAGTGTGTTTCAGCATACAATTCCAGTTAAAGTGAGCGAGAGAAACAAAATGGGTCACATCAAGGCCGTATGGGCTAAAAAGCGTAGACCTCATGGATTCAAAAACTTCCGCTAATAGCATTACGTCCAAACATAAATAAAAATTGTGATATTCACCCAGAATTTTCAGCTTGAATGTTGAGAACACTCTTTGCGCATGCTCATATTCTTCGCGAGACAGAGGTGTATCAGTTAAATCATTATGAAAACATTTGATGGGAGGAAGCGATGTTTCTGTTTCCGCGAATTTTTCGGGACAGCTCATGTACGAGTAAGGATATACTCCTTTTTTCAACAAGAGCTGTCTGTGTTCGCGAGGTGGATCATGAAATACTGAAAATAATCGCTCGAACTTCTTTTCCATGTCCGTACTTTCTACCAAATTACGCACCAATACTTCCAAGGATTCAGACATAAACTTGTAGGAATCTAAAAATTTAATTTTGCCTACTGAAAGTGTCAAAAATCTCTCTGACGTATTTGTGATGCAGGAAATTTCTTTTTTACATTTACCGAGCGATTTCAGAATAAAATGCGAATCAAAACCGGAGAAATTATGAAAATAACACGAAATGTACTCCGGAGTATGAGCTGTTAAATTACAAGAAACATGTGCCGCACACAAGTAATTACTGGTTTCATGCGCGTGGTGACGACATTTAATATCGCTGTCTAAGAACGGTTTAGCACAAAGCCCGCAGTTTACCGAATTTTGAAATTCGCGCTCTTGACTTTCGGATAAAGCTTGCATCAGAATTTCTCGTTTCATATCCTCATACAAAATGTCGCTGAGATCTGTAATTTCCTGAAGAAATTTCTCCATTATTTTTCATCTAAACTACTCGATCTATGGAGTACAGGTCCATAGGCGATTTCCCCGTTAACATCTATAACAACGAAAAAATACCCGCAAGGAATATGGCGGGCCGTTTTCTTTGTGTAACTACGAGTAATTTCATCAGAATCAGATTCATCATCATCTCTGATATTAACAACATAAGTTTCTAAATCCGCGTAAATGGTGTACTTTTTCTTCAACGTCGCGCCTAGTTTCTTGAATTCAATTGTCTCTCTGCGTTTAGGATATGAAACTTGCTGTGATGAAACTTGGAACAAAGTTCCACATGTTTCATCAAATTTGCTTTACCATCACAATTTTCAGATTTGTTCGATGTTAATCTATGGAAACAAAAATAACATACGTGTACTTGACCGTCGCATTTTGAAAGGTGGGAGAGAAGACGCGATAGCCTGTTTTTCCCGTTCGCGGTATTCACTAAACAGAAATGAGTTTTTCCTGCATCGGCTTTTACCATTAAAAGATTAATTTGGTGTTTACGCGTGCGGAAAATGCTTGTACGGAAGGGGAAAAACTTTTTGTTCTCGTACGCAATCACGTGAATTGCAATATCCGGATTTAGCATTTCAAATTTCTTAATATCGCGTGTCGTCACCGGGAAATTTACTCCTCGCGTATTAAGTGTGTGAGCAAACTTGCTCAAATACTTTACAGTCAGGTGTGAGTCCTTTGGCTTCTGATGGAAATACGTGAGCATTGACCATAAGAAGCATTTTTCGTCAGAGAAATTTTTGACATTCATAATACATTTTTTGTTTTTCAAAAACTGGGGTGTTTGAATGAAACTGGATGTGTATATAAGATTAAATTTAATCACGTTCACATCCAGTGATTCAATTTTCTTTAGCACCCATCCACTCCCATGTCTTACAAAATTTTCGAAAGATGAGAGGATTTTTTTCACAGCCAAGAAAAAATGCTCATTAAAATCTTCATAGTTCTCAAGCACGTTTAGTGCTATGTTGGAGTAACTATGTAGATTTATTAGAGATGAGACAGTCTCACCAACCTGCTTGTCATCCATCACCACTAATTTATACAGCAAAACATTTAATACTATAAACCACTTCACATTCCCATCATGGCGTGCCGCATGTTCCCTAATTATATTGAAAACTCGACGTTTTGACCTCTCAAGCACGTTGGTGATGTCGATATCCTCAGCCTCGTCATCGAGGGTGATGCGATGACGGACTGCGCTTGAATTCACGCCACGTAGTCTGCGTTCCCTCGGCATGATTCTGAAAAACAAAAGAATAACGATCAGGATGAGATAGAGTACAACAGCATGTTTAGTTCTGAATTGACATTGGTAGAAGAAGGCTGTGTGTGAAAATGATATCTCAAGATCACATAATGTTGTATGAAAGATTAAGATTATTATCTTTTGATAAAAGATGGTCGAAATCTTCTCTGCATTTGTCCGCGGAAAACATGGCGAAAGAGGGATTTATATTCTCATCTGCACCAGACATTGTGCGATGTGTATTTTGTTCAATTTGTTTGGGAAAATGGGAAGAAAGTGACATACCAGCAATAGAACATGCAAGGTACAGCCCGAACTGTAGAAGGAAAGATAATATAACAATTGAAGAGGAGAATTTCAATAATAATATTCTACGAGAATATGAAGAAAGATATTTAACTTTTAATTGTGTAGAAGATTCATCCGTTCAAGGAGAGTATTTTGAAAAGCATCATCTACATTGTGACTTTTGTAAATCATTATGCAATAAAGCAGAGTATTTTGCGAGAAATGGTTATTTCTTACATAAAATCCATTCTATCTGCAATGTGTCTATTGCAAATATATTATCGAAAATCCATTTGAAAAAGTAATACATTTACCGTTTTGTTTATATGAAGAGTGTGAGAAAGAAGAGCGGGGGTTGGATGTTCCAGATATAGCGTATTCAATTTTCTTTTAGATTAAGTTAGTGTAATGATTAATTAACTTTAGTTAATGTTCAACCATTGAGTTGAAAGGTAATGAAAAATGGTATGTAGGAGAAAGCAAACGAGGAAACGAGGCAGAGGTATCTTAAGCTCTGCTGCCAGAGTACTTAAGGGGGAAGCGGGTGCTGCTACAGGTATTACTTCAACTATTTTAAATAAATTGATTGATATCACACCTGTGGAGATCCCAATAGCCCCTGGCTACCAGTATTGTGGCCCTGGCACGAAACTTGAAAAGCGATTAGCAAGAGGTGACCCGGGAATTAACAAACTTGACCAGGCTTGTAAGGCACACGATATAGCATATTCACAATATAGTGATAATGCAAATCGATCGAAAGCTGACAGAGCACTAGCGAACGCGGCGTGGGAGATTTTTAAAAATCCGAAAACTCCTCTTGCAGAGAGAGGACTCAGCTACCTAGTTACAAACGTGATGAAAGCTAAAAATTACTTTGGTGGTTCTTTGAGAAAGAAGAAGAAGAAGAAGAATGAGGGGAAAAGTTATAGTAATGATATTAGGCGCAAAGCTATAGCTCAGTTGAAAAAGCATATTGCAGGAAAAGGGTAATTTTTGAAGCCTTTTCCTAGTATTAGTGGGGGCAGAATTTTAATTCCACCCCTACCCCCATCATCATATGGAGTGAGTTTATTCCCCCAAGTTGAGAAACGAAGAACAACAACAACAAAGAAGAGTAGGAAGAAGACAAAGAAGAGTAGGAAGAAGACAAAGAAGAGTAGGAAGAAGTAAAAGATATGAATATTGAAGGAGAATTGAGTAATTATGATTTGATTGATTGGTCAAAATTATTACAGATTCAGCTAAGAGGTATATATATGCTAGATGCATTACCCAAAAAAATTCTAAAAAACGAGAATGCCATTGTGAATTTAGCAAGGGAAAGCGAGGATGGCACACATTGGGTAGCATATAAGAAAGTTGGCTCTAATGTTTGGTATTTTGATCCAATTGGAAATTTACAACTGCCATACGAATTGGACAAATATTGGAAAAAAGAAAATGGAGTAAATATATTTTATAATGTAGTGCATATGCAACCATTAAATAGCGATTTTTGTGGTCATCTCACATTATTGTTTCTTGCAAATCAGTTATAATTAAGTGTTTGTGCTGAACACACACACACACACACACACACACACACCACACACACACACACACACACACACACACACAACACACACACACACAAGATGGTTGTTATTACATTAAGATCTAACACGAGTAACCTCTATGAACATTTACAAGAAATTATAGAATTGGATAAAAATCGTGAATGGGAAATTGGTTTGATTAATTTTTGTAGTTACAATAGTATTGCAAACATTAACAAAGGAACAAATTCCAGCTTCAAATATGGCGATAGATTAATCGAGTTGGATACGGGTGCATATGAACTTGAAGATATTATAAAATCTCTAAAGAATAAATTGAATATTGATTAGAAGAAGAATAAACTTATTATACGTGCAAACGCAAATACTATGAAGATTGAAATTCATTCTGATAAGCCTATTGATTTAACACGTTCTGATTCGATTGCTAAGATACTTGGTTTTGATAATGTTGTTTTGCAGCCAAATAAATGGCATTATTCTCAGCATTTGGTTAACATAACAAGCATTGGTAGTATTGTAGTTGAGTGTAATGCTAATGTATATAATCTACGAATTTTTACCAAAGGTTCCTAGCGGCTATTTAATAAACGAAGTACCCTCTCCAATTATCTATGTACCTTTGAATACACATCGAATTCAAACTATTAATGTAAAGGTAACGGACCAGAACGGATCGTTTATTGATTTCCGTGGAGATACAATTACAATTTGGTTACACATACGTGAAAAGTAATGGGTTATCTTGTTTTCAATCCACGTTCAAATAAGTCGTGTACACGTGATGTCATTAGAGAGACGAACGTGAGAGCATCAACACCTAAGAACAAACATGCTTTGTCAGCTAAAAGCATGAGAATATTAGAAAAGTTGGGTTTTATAGTTGATTGGCGTCATGTACGGCGCAGCAATTAGTGAAATTCTGGATGTGGAGACAGACCTTCAGTTTTATAATGATATTACTAAATTCCAATTTCATACTCATACAGTTTATTTGGGACAGGAAAAAAAAAACTCTGACGAGGCGCGTATTGGGATAAATTCTTTAGATGTCTATTCTTTACCTTGCAAATCATTCATATTTATTGAGGGAACAGTTAACTGTACAAAACCGGGAACAGACCCAGCCAATGCACCAGTTGCAGCAGACTATAAATTAAGCAGTAACGTAATCGGCAACCTTTTTGATGAAATACGATATGAATTAGCAGGTCAGCAAATTTCTAAATCAAGATTGATTGGATTAACATCCACAATTAAAGCTATTCTAGTGAAGAATACTTTCGATAAAAACACATATCACTTGGCTGGTTTTGACAGAGCAGGATATGAGCTAATGGATAATAAATTCACTTTCTGTGTACCGCTCAAATTAATCCTCCCGTTTTTTGAAGATTTTCAAAGAATAATTTTAAATTTGAAACAGGAACTCGTCTTATTGAGGTCGCCGACAGATCTAAATTGTGTTGAGTCGGCAAGTGGAACAAACATTACTGTGAAAATTACAAAACTGCAATGGAGAATGCCCTACATAACTTTAGAAGATCATGTAGGACTGAAATTTTTGAGACTGCTCGATGCTGACACTCCACTGAAATTAGGTTTCCGTCATTGGGAAATTTGTGAATTACCAAATTTGCAAAATTCACTTGGGCAGTTCGCACCACATCGAGTTTTGATAATCCAAAATACATTATAATTGCATTTCAAACTGATCATAAGAATAAAATTAAAAAATCAATATCTAATTTCGATAGCTGCAGTATTTACAATGTTAAAGTATATTTGGACAGCGAGTATTATCCATATGAAAATCTGCTAGGTAAAAAGGAGGTATTATGTTCCTGGATTTCGCGCCCTCGTATTATAATCATTCAATCAATAGCGAACTCAGAACAGAAATTGACTTTAAAACGTTTTGTGAATAAACACCGCTGATTGTTGTAGATTGTTCACACCAAGCAAGTCATTTGAAATCATCATGTTCGTATTGAAATGGAGTTTAATAGTGCAGTACCTGCAAATACTTCTGCCTATTGCGTTTTAATTAGTGATCTTGTGATGGAGTACACACCTCTAATGAGCATGGTGGAAGAAGTTTAGTAATTTGCGCACCGGGTATATAAGGTGTGCACTCTGACAAATTTGGTTCATTATCAGTTTCACCTTTGAACAGACAACATGTCCTATTCTTTGTGTTCTGATATTTTGGACAAGCCACAAACTCGCTCTATTGGTATTCAGTGCAATCTTGATTCTGATAGTTTCTATTATGAAGCAAGGTGCAGTACACCGAAGCTGCTGCAGGTGGAGGAGGAGAAACGAGAAGAGGAGGGGAGGGAGAAAGACGAAGGATTCAACGAGCCCGCCGAAGATAAAGAAGTGGACAAGGAAGCGAGTGCAAAAATTGCTACAGTTGATCTTCACTGGTTTAAACAAGATTGTAATCAAATTATTGTGAAAGAACTTGCCATAATTGATCAGTTTAATAATTATATTGTATTCAATTTCAAATCACCATTCGCAAAGACAGAATTGAGTGCAAAATTGTATAATGATGTAACATGGTTAGAACGTCACTATCATAAAATAAAATGGGAAGATGGAGATTTAGAATACAGTGACTCATTAATACGTGATTACCTTGCAGGTTATGAGAAAATTTTCACAAAAGGAACTGAGAAAGCAAAGTTTTTAAGAAGATTACATACTAATGTTCAATGTATACCTGAGGATTTTCCAAAACCTTATTTCAGCTTTTTCACTAGTTCATGGTGTTATGCTGTGTGTAACATTCATAAAAATAGACCACATTCTCGCTGTGCTTTATTCTCTGCGCAACATTATAATTCTTTGTTGTTTAAAAATATGTATCAAACAAATAATTTCTTGTGCGAAAACAATCGAATGCAAAGTATGAAAATGGCGCTGATGTACACGAATTCACAGAAAAGAAACTTTGCTCGTTATGGATTCTTCTACAACGGAAAAGAGATTCAGTGTGTTTATTGCATGCATGCATTGAGACTGCATAAAGCACGTACATGTTGTCTGTCGTCAATTAATGAAGAAAGGCCGCTTAATTACTCTATAATAGTACCTGCCTACACATAGTTTTCTTCATTCCCTCAACAACATGGATCCGACAAAGTGGTTAGCTGCCGACAACGAGTTGGAAGTGAAGTTAAAAAACTGTATTGATTGGTATGATGAATGCAAAATTGCTATTAAGAAATCATCTCGTGAAAATTATAGTTTGGCGAAACAATTGAAAGACATTTTTCTAAGCACGGTTAATTTAAATGACATAAGAGTTTATCTATGTTATTATCGTCCTCATAATTTGTCTATAGATAAGCTAATTAGAATTGAAGATGAAGTTATGTATTGTTGTAGTGAAATGTGTAAATAAACTTTTTCTATGTTGAAAACAAATTTTTCATTCAGATATTTCCTTGTGCATTTTGGTTTAGTTTCAGTCTAGACTTGATTGAGCAAGCACGTATCGAAAAAGTTACGCCCACCTCATTTTGCTGTTAGCACGCGAGCTGCAATTAATTTTTTAGAAGCGAGATACGCCCCCCTCACAGACAACTGTTACAGCTAAGTAGAGCTCGTGCCTTATCAATTAATTTTTTTAGAAGCGAGATACGCCCCCCCTCACAGACATCTGTTACAGCTAAGTGCACCTCCTACCTTATCAATTATAGTTCATAGCAATCAAGGAAATGCAGTGTTTTAGCTTTGCAAAATTCAAAAAGTTAACTCGCCTCTTGATGTCAATTTCATTTAATGAATTTGATTCAATTGCAAAGAATATTAAATTTTCAACAGGATTCCAAGATGTTGATTTACCGTTAACAAAAACAGAAAATGTACACTTTCCGATTTTATCTGAGATTTTCGAATTGCTCGATATTCTAGACAGCGGCCATCTACATTATTGTAGTGCAAATGATTTGACAACTATTGTTACAAATTCCGACGAACTTTGGAAATGCTTGTATGACATTGCAGATAAAAAATGTAAATGAACAACTTAGATCATTGACCTCTCTCTGTTGAGATATGTCAGACATCAATAGAGCTTGATTTCCCCAAGTGAAATAGGTCTGAGGATATCTATACCTATTTTTCGATATGCTAGCTCATTCTAAATTTACTATAGATATTCTCGGAGAAACACTTAAACAATAACGCCTGCGGTTTGTAGGTGTTGTTTGAATTCTCCTTCTCTAGCCTTTCGTAACGCAAAGATCGCTGGGCAGAGAGAAGCATATGGTTTCACTTTAATCTGACAGTATAGGAACGCTCGATCAAAATGGAACTTAGTTACTCGTTGTCTGTATTCTTGCTTCACTCGCCTTTCGTAATAGAGAATAGCAAAAAAGGAATTTAGAAGGAAGAGTGCCAGTAAGAGATGGAGTGAGTAAAAGAAGGAGAGAGCAGATGTGCCATCTGGCTAGAGCTGTTCAATCTCTGTCTGCTACTTGTGAGAAGCGAGGGGGCGTATCCTGCTCTCTCTCTCTAAAACCTTGAGCCGAGAGCTAGCCATTAAGTGTTTGACATCACCATCATGATAAGGAAAGCCCGCGTAACATGCATTCTTATCCATTAAGTTAATACCATCAACATGTTGATAAGGAAAGTTTGTGTAGCACGCTATGTACTTTCATTAAGCACACACACTTGTCACTTGGCTCTAATCGCTCAAGCTAATAAGACCAAAAATTAGTGAGAATTTTGATTGTACAAGTTTCAATGAATTCTCAATTGAATTCTCAATTCCAACTAGTCAGGTGGAAAGCAAACCATTATTATTATTATTATTATGCATTAGATGTAGAAATATGGATTCACTTTAATTTGACAGTATAGATGTAGAAATATGGATTCACTTTAATTTGACAGTATAGATGTAGTAATATGGATTCATTTTAATTTGACAGCGAATGGATTCACTTTAATCTGTCACCAAGGGAATTTTTCCCTCTCAAAGGGATTTTTTCCCTCATCTAGCATTCACTTCAATCTGTCAGTATAGCATTAGATGTAGAAATATGGATTCACTTTGATCTGTCAGTAGAGAATTTTTCCCTCACAGGGAAATTTTTTTTTCCCTCACTGAGAGAGAGAGATCACTCTCTCCTTCTTCATCCCCCTCGTCCTCACTGGGGGAGGGGAAGATTAGATTAGATAAGATAAGATAAGATTAGATAAGATAAGATAAGAGGGGGAGAGGGAGAAGAAGAAGGAGAAGGAGAGGGAGAGAGAGAAGGAGAGGGTGAGAGAGAGAGAGTGAGTGAGAGGGAGGGGAAATCTATTTTTAGAACACCCCCCACCCTCCAGGCGGGGGGAAGGGTGGCGGGATGGACGCGGGGTGAGAGGGTGGAGGGGGTTTCGAGCAAAAAAGCTTCCTTAAACTGTTAAAATCCCTCTACTTAAGTATAGTCATCTAGTGGTGAGTGGCTGAGTAAGAGAAATGAGAGAGAGAGACAGTGTGAGTTAGTTATGCTTTTATTAACACATTATGGAATGAACACACAAAACTTTGATTTTCTTCTGAATAACAAACAAGAGTGACAGTTGTATAACAAACAAGAGTGTGAGTGTTGATAGTAACATATAATATTAACAATAATAAGTGAAAGATTTATATAAAACATGAACACTATAGAGTGTTAGTGGCATACAAGCCACAATATGAGGTTGATGAGGAGGAGGAGGAGGAAAAGGAGAAGGAGAACAAGAACCATAGTATTTACTACCATTAATTATGTACCTCTCAAAAGAAATGATGAGAAGTAAAATGATGCACTGTTTGACTTTACAATTGTTTCAACACATGTAAAATTACTTTTCTGTACTGTCAATTCTATTCCAAACCATAGTCTATTGTTAATATCAATTTTGAATATGAATTTATCACAAAAAGTTCCACAATTTTCTTGTTTAACACAAGCTGATACAATTACAGTATCTGCATGTCTTATTCTCATGCATTGTCAGTCAATATTATAGCTTACTTCAATGGCATCAACATTCAACCTAATAATCTTTGTTATCATCTGTAACACACAATAACACAACCAATAAAATCTTTGTTTTCCAAAAAAATTTTGTTTTCCCTACCGCCACAGATGCAAGCTCGGTGTGACCTGCCCTTTAGCCTGGATGATGTCACATTGGATTACAACCTTCTCTGCTCACATTGTACAACATTATGCAACAATTTTCTAGTTATCTTTGCACATGTGCAGTATCCTTCTCCTTAGCTGTATCCCTATAAATACTCCAGAATAATTGACATTTGCTCAGTTTAATAGTAGCAGCAAAGCAGTGAACATAGCTTCTTCCAAAGTGTTTAGTGTTTCTCAGCTCTGTGGTAATAAAATAAAGCCTACCAATGAGCAGTTTGGTTTGTGGCTGTTGACAGAAAATCTGTGCAATGACAACCTTATTACAGACATTGGGAGAAATGATTACACTGCTGGAGAAGAACTGTTGGTGCAGGATGAATCAAATCTTGTGCCTATAACAGAACCCTTTTGTGACAACATTATGCTGGTAAAGGTTTGTGGTTTGGAGGACTGCCAAGAACTGGATAAAAGACGTTTTATTCTAAAGAAGGAGAAGTGTGGATCATTCAATTTGTACTTGAGAGGAAAATTCTCCAAAATGGTGTCAGCTAAGCATGGAGTTAAAGCAAAGTTGCCTTACTTAATGGACAGTGGAAGTGATATGTCAAAGAAGATTCTACAACTGCTTGGGGAGGACAACTATAGAGAAGTGCAGCAGAAGTACAACAATCCAGTGGGGATACCATACAAAGTAGAGCTTGCCGATGTCCCTAATGCTACATTAATGAAGGAGTTACCAACAATATTGGAGCAGCTTAGGAAGGAACATTTCTATCTTCTGGACTTGGACATCACACAGGACTTTGCTGGAATATTTAACAAGAGTGGAATGTGTGATTTTCTAACTACAAATCATTGTTTTCGTTTCCAAGGAGAATATAAAGAAGACTATAATGTAATTGTGAATAATGATGGAACTGTTGGAATTGATTGCTTGACTTGGGTTAATAATAATGTGAGAGTAAAAATTTTTAATAAGTTTATTTGTCAAATGACAAGCCCTGGTGTAAATAAGCAGCTAGGTAACCATATTGTAGACTTTATTGCCTGTCCAGATACAAGATTATGTGAAACCTTTACCTCTGACTTGGCTAAAATGCATGGTATTACTCGTTTGGAAGCAACAATTTATAACTACAGCATTAGAAATAACTATAGCTCTAATCAATTCAACTCTATTCAAGATTGCTTGTCACTCTTAAATGACAGTAAGAATTCCAAAATGCTCCTATATTTTCTGTATCCTTAGCTAAAATGTGGACTAAACTGACAAACAATTTAAAGAATAGCTGTTGTTTGGTTTTTAACAATCTCTCACAATATGTTTACTGGGGAAATAGCAATACCAAGAAATTGATCGGAGTACAATTAAATCTGCCTACCAATCCACAACAATGGAATAAAATAATATCCTATGTAATCTCTGCATTTAGCTTTAATCTACTACCAATTAATTATGTGGAAATTTACGAGGATACAGACAACAAGGACAATATTAGTTTTATACGAAAGTGTTATATTAAGAGTGGTGAGACTTATTTCTCCAAGTCAACCACAGCTTTCTCTACAATATCCAAAGAGTTTAACCTAGAGGAGCTAGGTCTTGTAAAAACGAGTAATGTAACACCATTAGTTTTGAGAAAAAAAACAAATGTTAACTCTAAGCTTGCACCTTTTCCTGTTAAGGAGATAGAACCTCTGTCTCCAATCACAATACTATCTACCAGAAAGCATAAGCTAGAGTTGGATGAGATTAATCTCAAACGTAGAAAGGTAGAGTTTTTAGAGGCTACAGAGAGCATAAAGAAGCAGCACAAACAACTTATAGAATTTAAGAAGGAGATTGGGAATTTAAGAGAGCAACTTGAACCATATTTTTATTCACATTGGTGGAATTTTGAGCCTAGTGGGGTTTATAATGTGACTGCATTTTCTGTAAATAATAAGGGAAAATTTCCATATGTAGGTGTTTTAGGAGAAAAGGAAGGCTCAAAACATGTGTACATTGTGGAAGGGTATCACAAAAATGTTTTTCTAAATGCATACAAAGCAATAGAAGACCTTAAGAAAGTGGGTTATTTTGTAATCCCATACAATGACCAAAAAGAAATTATTTGTCTACCAAGGGGAGAAACTATTTGTGAAATTACCACCAATGACATGACAAGCTATAATGGTAACACATTTCCAAAAATACAAAATCTAAAATTTTTGTCAGATGTATGGAAAAACTTGGAAGACACCCCATTCACACAGACAGAAGTGGAGCAATCCAACAAAATTACTATGCTGGAAATTAAAGGGAAAGTAAAAATAGGACAGTGCAAAAGATTAGAAGAGTTACCAGAAGGTACAGAGTTGGTCATTATTGCAATAAAAGAAGTGTACAATAGAAACAAGATACGGTATATTTTACAGTTTGAGAGCCGAGAAGAATTGTATGTGTCTAACTATTGGTTAGAGGAGGAATTTGAGAGCTCTAACATTGATTTGAATTATAAAATTAGAATTAAGCTAGATGTTCTAAAGCATAATCCCAGTAGACATAAGGAAAGAGTTGTATTTTGTATTTAATTTGAGGTATTGTAAATAGTGGAAAATGTAACATTATAATATTAATAAAGAAATTATTGTAACTTATTTGACTTTGATTATATATCCCAACAATCCTATCCACACCTAAGTTTGGGCTCATGGGGTGGAGTGGGGGTCACTGAAATTGCATCGCCGAAAGTAAAGTAAGGTGATTTTTGACCTATATGAACAGTGACTGAACACTGACAAATCATTTAGTGAACTTGTAATCAGTAAAAGTTGATCAAAAAACGCCAAGTACAAGAGATACAGACTATTACTAGTGTCATTAAAGCCTTAACTGTGAAGCGTTATATTTCCACCATTCCAATAGGAAATATAATTAATTTAAACTGAGAATTACTGACAAAGAGAGTGTAACTCTGCTTGTAGACTTATACATAATGATCTATTTAACATAGACTGTGACAAGAATTATTGTAGTAGTAGGAATAATAATATAAATATTAGCTCTGCCAATTTTGATATGGAAGTTGGTCAGCCCACTGAGTTCAACTTCTTGTTGTGGAATGTTCAGGGGTTAAGGAACGAAATTTTTGTCTACATTGAAACTCTTCTAAGAATAGAAAATGTTCATACATTTTCAGATCAAATAGGATTAAGTAAAATTGTTTATACTGCTCTCTCCGTTCACGTGACTCTAACCCTTGAAGTGAGAGTTATTAATAATGAATACGGTGCCAAGAAGAAAAACTGGGGAATATGCACTTATTGAGAATGATTAGCGATTATGGTACTTACATTTATTTGTAGCATCACAATACAACATAGAAATTGGTTAGCCGCCACCATTTATGAATTGTTAGACATTGAAAGGAAACGAAAGTTGTCTCTCTCTTTTCGGTTATCTTGAGACAGTCTCTCTCTCTCACACACAATAGAGTGAAAGACTTATTGATCTTTGCTGTTGTTGGTGAGTAGTAGTGGTTTTGTGTGTGTTGCACTTTGTTTTAATAGATTTCTACCAGAGTTTGTAAACCTTCTCTCTTTTCAAATTTAATCCAATAACAGTGTGTGTTGAAGTCTGCAATGTTGTCTGCATCTAAAACACACAAAAATGTATCTGGTAATAGAAGTTCAAACTGAATATCGCCTTCTGAGTCAGGGTCCACTAATTTTAGCACAATCTTTAAACAGTGTTGACTGAGAATAGTTTTCGCTTTATAAATTCGAAATATCTCCTGTGGCCACCAATTTACTACTAGTGTAGGAGGAAGTGTAAAAATCTCTTGTTTGGCTTTCAAGTTGAAAGCTTCCAAACAGAAAGAAGAAGAAGAAGAAGATGTTGTTCCTTGTGTATCCATTTTTCCACCACCCTACACACACACACACACACACACACACACACACACACACACACACACACACACTCACAAAGAACAAGCGTGCAGCAGCTGCAGCTCAGAATGAATAGTTAAGCAAGTAAGTACTGAGTTACATAAGCTTTCCCCCTCCCTCTTTGCTGCCACTACCACAAGAATTCATCTCAAAACTTATGGTTTTTCCACATACTTTCATTTTCTTTGGCAATTACTTTTTCTCTCACTATTCTCATCACTCGTGTTTTTTACTGAAAACAACACATGTTGTTTGAAATAACCATTTGATGATAAACCAAAAAAGGCTATAAAGCCGAAATCTAATTGTCTTTTCATTTTTTTTTTTTTTAACAATAGAAATTTATTAAAAACAAAGTGCAACACATAAAAAAACTACTACTCACCAGCAAAAAATCAATAAGTCTCTTTATTCTGTCGAGAGACTGGGTCAAAGAGTCACTAACCAGCAAACAAAAAATCAATAAGACAACTCTTACTTACTTTGTTGAGAGAGAGAGAGAGAGACTGGTCGTCTGAGTTTACTGATTACAATTCACACAAAAATGTGTACTACTCACACAAAGAGAGAGAAAAGACGATTGTGTGTGTGTGTGCACAAGTGACAAAGTATTATCCCATTTTATAGAATATTGTCCAAGCTGAGGGGCGCATGGTGGTGGTGGTGGTGGTGACAGAGTGGGTTGTGGGGCAGGGGGCGGGTGGGCAACTATATCGTCAACAACCTACAATTATTTTTTTCTGTAGTCATGTAAAAACAATACCCCCTAATTTGTGTGTGTGTGTACTTATCGAGTGTCACAAAACATGCCTGCTGCTTCATGTGAATCTCAACACATAATTACACACCTCACACACACTTCGATTTGGTGCACCCCCCAACTGTAATTAACACTGTTGTGGTGTGTTATTTGCATCCCTTCCACAGCACAAAATAAGTTGACTGTTGTTGTCACTCGCTGCTGTGTCTGGCAAGGGGGTGGAGTTCTTGCATCAGCAGAAAAAATATGCAAGAAGCAAAAAATTTTGAATAATTGATGATGACAAGAAGCAATACTACTACTACCCTATTATTATCATTATCCCTCCTCCCTCCCTTCTGTTGAGACTTACCTCCACCCTGTACTTTCTTCTGTTCGTGAACGTCATGAAACAGTTTCAATTTGACCAGAATGTTTATTGCTGCCTGAAAACTTGAATGAAACACTTCTCACTCTCTAAACTCCATTGAAAGCACTTACCAGCAGCAGGCAGCCTTTGTGTGCGCACTCATTATTGATTGAGAATAACAATTGAAAGTGGTGACTTTGTCAGACACACACACACACACACACACACACACACACAGAGAGAGAGATATTGTTGTAATATTCTACACATATATTTGTTCTTCGTTAACAAAAATTCAAAGGTATGTTTCACAACTCTACTATATCATATTATTTTTGTATCTTCTTCTTCTTCTTCATTAAATTGATTCCAAAGTAAAAAATCTAAAAAAAACTCTTTTATATTGAGAGAGAGAGACACACATTCAAACATATTTTGTTTTTTCTATTTGCAGATGTTCTCGTCTAAGAGAAGACACATGCCAAACATATTAAAAAAAATGGGTTTAAACAAACTAAAATCACCACTCTTCCTAACTTTATCCAAAGAGGCTAGCATAAATGCAATTTTTTATGGAGCAGCATACCCAAATCAATGCAATCTCAGAGTTTAGAATATGGTGAAAATCGTGAATTACAACATACAACTAGCAGCAACAGCCTTTTTTCTAAATTGTATGCTATATGCAGAAGACTTGATATTAAAGACCTCATGAACATGATTGCAGCTGAACACTTGACGTGTGAAGATGTTACAGCATTGTATCTGTAAAATCTAGACTTCCAAGAAGAAGAAGAAGAAGATGCCGATTACATATCATTTGATAAACAACAGCATATAGATTTAACAAAAGATTTTCATCTTCCTTCATGTTTAGACCATCAGTGTTTGTGTCCAATAAATACAATAGTAACATACAAATGTTGTTGTCAGGAATTCTTTGACATTACATCGCATATGTTTAAATTTCAAAATAAGAGTAGATATATCAATCCATTCATTTTAAGAGAAATTAACCTGGAGAAATATTGTTCATTTGACAGAAAACCTTAAGAGTATACTTTTGATTATATTATGAGAAACCTAATGTATTTTCACTATAGGTAGTGGACACTAATAATGATAACAAGATAAAAACACACACACACACACACCACACACACACACACACACACACACACACACACACACACACACACACACACACACACACACACTAACGTGAAAAATAATAAAGTAAATATTATCATGGCATTTTTTTTTCTAGTGTAAAAAAATAATAATGACACCAAATGAACGATGGACCTGTGTTGAATTATGAAAAGATATGGAAAGTTTGTGTAATTTAGTTAGAAATATGAGAATAACCTATTCATCTTATAGTTTAGCATTGAATAATGCTAAAAGGATTGCTAATAATGGTTGGTATCTTCCATTTAGATTGTTGCACATACCTCCATGTTCTTTCGAACATATTCTAGCCATGGATGGTGAAATCTGGTATTGCAATTGTATAAAATTAACTTTTCGATTATACCACTTGGACTCATATATCACTCATAAATACACACTAAATTCACCGTCGTTTGTGAGTTATAGCTGAATGCTACTTCAATGAGAAAATTTTCAAATTTGACAAAAAAAGAATAAAATCGACATGACTGGTTATTTGATGTCTGTTCAACCATATGGTAGAACATTTAATATTGAAATATACAAAACCAAGTGTACATCATCACAATAGAAAAAAAAAACAGGTAATAATCTTTTATTTTATTGTCACTTTACACACACACATACACACTTATGTAAATATTGTTGCTGTATTATGTTTTTCTATTTTTCTACTGTAGGTAATTGTGGTAGTACAAAACCAACTACAAAATATGGCCCCTATTAAAAGGAAACGATTGGCGCAAACTGCAGAAGGAGAAAGACCACTGCTGCCACCGCTGCAGCCAGGTGTTAGTGGAGCAGGAAGTTCAAAGGACACAACAGATAATTATAATCCATTTAGTTTGTTAGAAAATGTATTTAGAGGTTGTCTAAAAACTTATTATTATAATAATTCAGCACATAGTAAAACCGGTCACAAACCATTTATAGACTATAACCCAATGTTTAATGGTTTGAAGAATTATATTTACAGTCTATCGGCTCACAAATTTCATGCAAGCGGGGCTATAAAATTCAATATTGTTGTGGAATGTACATATCAGAAAATCAATAAAGACAGTGAAGAAATTGTTGAGTTAGCCGATGTGGCTTTTAAAACAATCAATTTCATTGTAACAACACTAGACAATCTACCAGAACAGATTCACGATTCATTTTTTAATTTACTCATAGAAGAGACAAATTATCAAGGTAAATCCAGTGGTTGGTCATTACGAAATATTGACAGATTGATGTTAAGAATTAATAGATACAGACCATTGAAAGATCAAGAGGGGTCTTCATATATTAAGCTACCCAAAATTATATTGTCTAAAAATTGTATTATAAACCCACAGAATCAAACAGATTCTAAATGTTTCATGTATGGGATACTAGCGCGACACATTAAAGGTAGTTGTAAATATCATGTTGATAGTCATTATTATCATTTGTTAAACAAGAACAATCAACTATATAATTTCAATAACATTGATTTTCCAACCCCAATTTATCAACTAGATAGATTCGAAAAGGATAACCCGACAGTTTCTGTATATATATATATATATATATATATATGGAATTGACGATAAAAATCTAATTTATCTGTGCCAAATTAGCAAAACAACTAGACAAGACCACTTTGATCTATTACTGCTTGTTGAAAAAGCGGATGACGATGAGGAGGAGGAGGAGGGCGGGAGTGAGGGGAATGAGGAGGAGGAGGGGGCAACTGTTGTCATTGATGTAGCTACATGTAAAGTAGAAACCAAAACTCACTATTGTTCAATTGTTAATTTTGAAAGACTTATTAGGAAACAACTAACTAAACATGACAGAAAAATAATTATCTGTCGAAGATGTTTTACTTATTATACCCTTAGTCTAGATGGAGAAAGACGAATGAAAGAACACGAAGAATATTGTTCTCAACAAAAAGTTACGAGAGTTACTATGCCCAAAATGCAAGAGGATGGAACACCACCAGTTTTAGAATTTAAAAACCCATTAAGAAAATATAAGCTACCCCTAAGCTGTTATGCTGATTTCGAATGTCTTCTTGTTAAACCACCATCAAACTCTGTGTCTGATGATGATGATGATGATGGTGATATTGGAGAAGCCAAGGTTGGGGTTAAATCGATAACACTGCAAGGAGGAGGAGGTTGAAGAGAGGGAATCGAGCAACAAAAACTGAACATAATCATGTTGTAATGTCCTACTGTTTGTATTTTGTTAGAGATGAAACACAAATACCGGACAGTTCGCCTCTATCACAGAAATTACCATCGCATCCTATACTCTATAGAGGTGAAAATGCTGCCATACATTTTCTAACCACTTTAACTGAATATGCTACCCAGATTATAGAATTGATAGATGAAAATCATATTGGAATGTTTCCATTAACTAGAGAACAAGAGCAAATGCATTCTGATGCAAAATTTTGCGATGCATGCGAAAAGCCTTTCTGAAAACGATAAAGTTTATGATCATTGTCATCTCACTGGATACTACAGGACTGCTCTTTGCAATGCATGTAACTTACAAAGACAATGTCCAACATACATCACAGTATTTCTACACAATTCAGCATCTTATGATACCCACCTAATTGTCTCTGCACTCGGTTCCGTTTGTAGTAATAATTTTGATAAATTATAAGTAATTCCTCAGACAAGTGAAAAGTATATATCATTTACTATAAAATTGTCCAATCAACTCCATCTCAGATTTCTTGATTCATACAAATTTTTACCCAATAGTTTGGATTCATTAACCTCCAATCTACTTCAACCTGCTGGCCTTACACAAACTATTGAGCAAATAGCTTGTATTCTCAAACACACATCGAAACATTTCGAACATCAAAGTTTACCTCTTGTATCACGTAAAGGAATTTTCCCATACAAATATTGTGATTCTTGGGCTAAAATGAATGATGAAAGTTTACCACCTGAAGAAGAATTTTACAGTTCTCTTTGTGATAGTACAATAAGTGCAGACGATTATCAGCATGCACAAAAGGTTTGGAAACACTTCAATTGTCGCACACTTGGTCAATACAGTGACTTATATTTGAAAACAGACGTCCTACTCCTAGCTGACATAATGGAATCTTTTCGTAACATTAGTCTCGAAATTTTCAAACTTGATCCAGTTCACTATTTTACACTGCCTGGCTTTTCTTTTGACCCTTTGCTTAAATATACTAAAATTAAGTTGGAACTTTTGACAGATTACTCGATATATGCATTTTTCCAATCCTCTATCAGGGGCGGAATAGTTACATGTGTTCACAGACATGCAGTTGCAAATAATCACTATACTGGAGCACCTTACAATACCCAACAGTTTTCTAGCTGTTTTAGATAATAATTTATACAGGATTTCTTCAAGTAAATATTTGCCATTAAAAAATTTTGCTTGGATGAGTCGACACGAAATAGACAATGCTGTTGCCAACATGAAAAATTGGAGCAAAGACCAAACAGTAGGCTATGTTTTGGAAGTCGACATTGAATATCTGGTAGAATTACACGACATGCACAATGATTTGCCTTTTCTGGCAAGAAATCAAAAAGTTTACCCATCCAATCAGACTCGTCTCATAACCTCACTTACAAATCACACAAATTATGTATGTCACTATTTACTGTTGAAACAAGCAATAGGACACAGATTGGAATTGACAAACATTCCTAGAGGCATTTCTTTTGAACAAAGCAAATTTCTAGAACCATACATAAGTTTGAACACACAGCTAAGACAACAGTCTAAGAATAAATTTCAAAAAGATTTCCACAAATTACTCAACAATGTTATTTTCGGTCAATCTTATATGAATTTATGGAAACAAATGGATTTGAAGTTAATTAATAACTAGAAATCGCTATTGAAATATATTGCTTGCCCCTCGTTCAAAGATCGATTGATTTTTGGGAAGAAGATATGCGCTATAACTCTACACAAAGAGAATATTTTGCTAAACAACCTTATTTACATTGGTTTTTCGGTTTTAGATTTGAGTAAAACAGTAATGTATTCATTCCATTATGATGTAATTAAAAAGATATATGGTCCCCATGCCAAACTCTTGTATCAAGACACTAATAGTCTGTTTTACCTGATTAAAACACAGGATCTGTATCGTGACATGTGCACAAATGAAGATTTAAAATATTGGCTAGACACATCAAATTATCCTGTAGATCATCCATGTTATTCCACACATAACCATATGGTTGTTGGTAAGATGAAAGATGAATTTGCTTCTAAAGCTCCTTATCAGTTTCTGGGTTTATGGTCGAAGCTATGGGCATGTAGATTGTATAATGAAATTATTAGTCAACAACAACATCAACAACATTTTGATGAAGAAACAGAAGATAGATTAGAGATTGAACATAGAGTAGGACTAATTAAAAAGGCTAAAGGGGAAAAACGATGTATATTGTCACGTGAATTAACAGCTCAACATCCAAAGTCTAATCAATACATTTCATTTCAAGACTATTTAAATTGTCTATTCGAAGGCAGAGAAGTGTACAGAAGACAGAATTTGATTAGATCAAAAAACCATAAAGTACCGTAATGACAATTTGCCAAAATAGAAAGGCACTTAGTTGTCAAGATGAAAAAAGGTATATCTGTAGTGATAACATTAGTATATTAGTTCTAGGACACTATAAGATTCCACTTTTAACAGATGAGAATTTGCCTAATGCATCTTCTTCTACCTTCTCCACCTCCAACTCCTCCCCCTCCTCCTCTCCTTCTCCTTAAAGAAACAAGTGGTAGTAGCAATGATTTTATTGGTTGTGTTATTGTGTTGTGTTACAGATGATATCAAAGATTATTAGGTTGAATGTTGATGCCATTGAAGTAAGCTATAATATTGACCAACAATGCATGAGAATAAGACATGCAGATACTGCAATTGTATCAGCTTGTGTTCAACAAGAAAATTGTGGAACTTTTTGTGATAAATTCATATTCAAAATTAATATTAACAATAGACTATGGTTTGAAATAGAATTGACAGTACGAAAAAGTAATTTTAGATTAGATAGATAGATTCAAATCAGCTGATTTGAACTGGGTTCTGTCATAATCTATCTACTTGTGTAGTTTCCCTAATATTTCTGATAAAGGAAGTAGCAAAAGCTGAACAGACCTCGGTGACTGGGGTTTTATTCACAAAATCATTCAAGATTCGGTAATCGGAATCTTCGGAGGTTCTTCCCAAAATGCCATTAATGCACTCCCATTTTAGTTTTATATTATTTTGAGAGTCTTGAAAATGTTTAATTATATAATCTCTTTTAGTTTGTATGACTTCTTTATCAAGTATGTTTCTATAGTTACGATATTCATCTCTGTAAATGCTATTAGTGGGATTGTTTTTAGTGCATCTGAATAATCTGTCTCTTATTTTAAGTTTGTTAAAAAGTTCTTTTGACATCCAGTTATTTTTAAAGTTGGAATTTGTTTTTTTAAAGGAAATTTCTTTTTTACATCGATTAGTTGCCTTTTCAAAATTTAACCTAATATTATCAAAAATTAAGTTGGGGGAGGAAAGTAAATCACAGCTGTTCCACTCACTTTCTTTCAATAAATTTATCCGTTTCGTTTTATTTATTACAACTTTTCTAAGCTCTTCTTCCTTTTCCTTCTCCACTGAAAAGCTATAGTAAATTTTACAACTAATAACATAATGGTCTGAAATTTTCAATTTAATCACTCCGGTAGAAGAACTAAGATTTTTTGTAAATCTCAAGAATAAGTGATCAATACACGTCAGTGTGAGAATATCCTGCCTTAGTTCCTCTCTAGTGACAATAGAAACACCTTTTTTAAGCCCCTACGACAGAAGCATAGACTCGTACAGCTGTACAGATTGATCGTCATGCTTCAGTAGATCAAGATTGGCATCACCTACAATAATGAGATTGGATTTATTGTCCAATTCAGAGATTAATTTCTCTAGATCTGTGATAAAGTTGTTTTTATTAGTAGTGTGAGGTCTATAGAGGCTTATTATATCAATATGTAATTTTTTTAATTTTATGTTCAAAATATACTCCAGATTTTCTACGTTCCTAGTAACTGATTTTTGAATGCAGAAAATATCTGCTTTGATAAAAGCTGCAAGGCCGTATTGGAATCTATTTGAACTACATTTGTAAACGGATTTGTAGCCAGTGATCTGAAAAAGACTACCTACTTATCTCATCGGGAATATTAATTTCAGATAACAAGATAACATCAATGTTAGCATTCCTGATGGCCAAGGTTAGTTCGTCAAATTCTGTCTCAAAGACCTGATATTGAGATAAATAAGTTTTAATGGAGAGTTGGCCTGTCTTGATAAATTGAAAGGAGGCGAACAATCGCTCTTATCAGCAAGCCAGTTATCAACTGTCAGAAATGATTTGCAAGGATTTCTTCAACATTAAAGTCTTCCTCAAGCATAGTTGTCAGAAATTATTGTCAGTAATAAATTATTATCTTTCTTATATTATTGAAAAAACGAAAAAGTGGATTATTATTATTGTTATTATTGAGAAAAAGAAAAGTGAATATGGTATAGTAAATAATTAATATTTGACTTAACATCTAATTTTGATGACAGGAGCTGAATAAGATAAAATTTGCAATGAATGCCATTATACTATAGTTCAATCTAATCAATAGCCTAAATAATGTTTTCCAAATCTGATAAACATTTCATGCGCAAAATATTCGCCTTCTCTTCTTTTCTTACAAGGATTTTTCCTTGCGATGTCCAAACATATTTGTAATCCAGGAGTCTAGCTTTACGTTTTACTTGCATAAACAGTTTTTATTATAAGGTGTCAGATTTTCATTGAAGAAGATCATATTATCCAAAGGATTTCCTAGCACTTTGTTTGTAAGTTTTGCAGCACGGCCCTTAGTGAGCCAATTGGAACGGGTTATTTTTGAGACAAATTGTACTATTAGTACAGGCTCAATTTTGTTTGATTTTTGGCTTTGCGAACAGGAAGTCTATGAACCACACTAATATCACTCACTTGAAAATCCATGTCAATTCTTTCAGCTATCAATCTCAAATCCTCCATCGGAGATCTCTCAGATACTTCAAGACAGTGAATTTCTAAATTATTTAATCTATATTATTTAATCATTTATTTGTGTCTCCATATCGTTGATAATAGCGTCCTTTTGGGAGAGTTGTGTTTTTAGATTCGAAATATCAGTAGTCAGTCAAATTATACTAAATTTGAAAAAAATAGGAGACATACACTTGGAACCAACACAGGCAGTATCTAATAAACATTGAAAAGTACATTTTGATAATTTTAGGAGTATTTTTGTACTGTTTCATTCTTCAAATTTCCATCTGCTACTTAGTTCTTCGGTCAATATTTTTATTTGTAGAAGCAGAAGTCCTTAATTCCATTTATATAGCTTTCATTGGATATTTGAAATAATTACTATACAGTAATAATATTCCAGCAAGTTGGTTAAAACTGAAATCTCTAATAAGATCTTTCCATCTTTGATACCTGGCCGGATGGCTAACATCATAATTGAAGCTGTTCAGAGAGTGCCTGGTGAGCAAAGTGGTAAACCCCTCCCCAGACCAGTGAACTCTATACTAACTGGACCGGGCTGTCCAATGCTAAGCTACAGCTAAAAGTGTGTAAGGCGGAGTGAAAGAGACAGGCATACCGTGTGGGATTCCCTTCTCTCTAGTACTCATACATTTAAGCAGGTTGTTGCAGCTCTTGAGGACGATTTTTCATTTTTTAAGTTAAAAAATGGATTTGAATGAGTATTGGGGCTATCAGTATTAGATCACAACCTTTTCTCTTAAATATTGTGATGTATTTGTTGTAAAATGCGTAGAATTGAATAAAAATACGACCGAAAAATGGTGATGTATTGTGTTGTATTTGGATGCAAGAATGGGCATGTTAAAGGAAATGAAATACCATTTCACTGGTAAGTCAAACATTTTTAGTCTAATAATTAATTTGAAGAAACCTTTTTGTTTTACATGCATTTCCAATACTTTTTTCTATATTGATCAGTTTATTTGACCAAAAATAAAACAACAAATTTGGTTTTATTCCTAATATACTGTGATAGTTTTTATGCTAATTGAAAATTTAGGCCTACTTACTTAGCATCTAAAATAAAAAAACATAGTTGAAGAACAAATGAATCCTTATTCAAAAAAGAATAAATACAATAATGATTAATAATTTCTGTGTTATCATCATGACATGACATAATTTATTTTAGGTACCTACTTTATTTTAGTAGCCTACTTTTATTTTGTAAAATATGATATTGCTATCAGCTGAATTCTGATTAATTTTTGAAACATTTACGTTTCAAATAAATAATCGTTCAATTTACAATATTATAATAATTATTTAGCATATTTTACTGTTTACTTATCATATGGTCATAATTATAATACAATTAATATAAATGTTTTTTCATAGATTTCTTTGCATCATTACTGAAATTCCCACACTTACATGATTTGAAATGTTATCAGAATACCTAGTGCATTGCTATTATTATATTTTTAATAATCCTGTGTTAATAATCATCATGAGTCAGCATAATTCATTTTAAATATAAAGAAAATAAAAATCTCAGTACCCTTTTTTAAAATATTTTATCACAATATGTTTTTTAAAAATATTTTAAAAAAAGGGTACTGAGATTTTTATTTTCTTTATATTTATATTACAAGTAGCCCTATACAGGAAAGAGATAAATAATTCATTTTATTTACCTACTTTTATTGTGAAAAATATGAGATTGTTATCAGCTGGATTGTAATTAATTTTTGAAACCTTTCAATTTCAAATTGTTCATTTTGCTCTGGTAATTATGTAGCATATTCTACTGTTTGCTTATCATAGTCATATAATATAATAAAATGTTTCTTCGTTATTTGCTTCATTTCTGTAACTCCCACTCTTACATGATTTGAAATTACACTAATGCACACCTACATAATTCTACATTTATAGCCTGCTGTAAGTAGGCCTATATTATTAAATGCACACTAATGCACACCTACATAATTCTACATTTATAGCCTGCTGTAAGTAGGCCTATATTATTAAATTAAGATATTTCCTTAAACAATAAATCATAAATCTCTCCTTTAACAATAACAATAAATCATATAATTCAAAAAACAATAGTATATCCTATCAAAATAAACATAAGACTGTGTTTAATAGTTTCGATTAAACACAGCCCTCCTTTGGACTGTGTACGAACAAAATTCGGGATTGGAATAATAAGGACTATGAGCCTGTTTTTTCATTCCCAATCATTTCATGACAGTTTATATTTGTCCTTGTTAAATAAATAAAAATAAATAGATGATACGCTTCTCTGAAATCTGGCCCAAAGTTATTCCCTTGCTTGTGAAAAGTTGACAATACTAAAACTACTGTAGTCACAAATGAAAAAAATCTTTTCTTTATTCATATTCAACCTATTTTATTATTTTTGCTCTCAAAAAGTTAACAGTGAACTGCTTGATAAAGTAAAAATAACGCTTCCATGGAATAAGACATACAATATAGAAATAAAATAGAAATTGAAACTGTGCAATGTATTTTTCCATAAGAGCCAATGTGTTACAAAATGACGAATCCCACAGCAATGCGGGTTGCCTATCTTTACCAGGTGCCTCACTTTCTTTGTGTTGCTAGTCCATTCCAGTTAGTATACAGTTCAGTGCCCCAGACATGCGAGAGGTACCGGGGGTCGATCCCGTTCTGGGCGTAATTTTTAGACAGTTTCATTCTTCAAACTTCATTCTGCTATTGAGTTCTTCGGTCAATATTTGCAGTAGCAGAAGTCCTTAGTTCTCTATTCATATCGCTTTCATTGGATATTTGAAATAATTATTGAACAGTACCTAATAATATTCCAGCAAGTTGGTTATATCTGCAATTATTCCCATGTCAAGAGAATAATAATAATAATGTATTTCGTAAATTGTAATAAAATATATGAACTTGCATGCACTTGTATCTATCATTGCAAATCATTATAGGACAGAAAACTTCATGCCTTTTGCTGAAGAGCCTTTGAAACAATCGTAGTTTATTTCTGTCCTATTTCTGTCATAACTTATTGACAGTCTTATAAATAAAAATGTAAGTTCAGTACGTTAATGGGGCCCAAAATAAAGTCAAGAGCTGGATAATATGAATATATAAAATACTGTAGTATATTGATGTTTCTGTGTCAAAAGGAATTAATCAAACTAACTTTAGGCCCATTGACGGCTGAAATGATATATTCAGGCGAGGTGAAACTTCCGTCAGGGACTCCCCACCAATGAAAGCCATACCGGTAGGAATATTACCATTATTAATCAAACTGCCTCCAAGCAATTGAGTAGTTTGAAATTTCCCGCTCAATACTGTCCAATAGCGGTGTTTCGCGCTGCATTCTATCTAATGGAATAACTTATGCCAAATATGTCAAAGTAGCACGACATTCAAAGCCTCCCTTCACAACTCCAAACTCGCGCAAGGTTTTTGACTGAGGAGGAAGAAGGGGCAGTGGAAAAAATTAATCTACAAAAAATCAACAAATTTTCTCTCTATAAATTTAACAAATTTCTAAATTTTCAAATCACTGTCGAAATTTAAAAAAGTTTTTAAAAAGCTTTTTCACATTTCAATGAAGTTTACTATTGAAACGCATAAATATACAAAGATCTTACCTAGACAGTAATTCTTGTTATTTTTAATATAGGAAATAATATATATATATATATATATATATATATATATATATATATATATAATTTTTTAGCATATAGTACATCATACGAATATTTCCTTCAAGTGTATTCATTCATAAATTCTATCAGCTTTATTTCATGGTAAACTTTTGCAGTGATTAATGCTTCTATTGCATATACATGTGTTAATAAGAAAGAAGATGATGAGCTGTACTCTGCATTACAATATTAAGTTATTTAATGTTCAAGTATTTGAATGAGACAGTAATAAAATTTGTTAACTGCCAACTCCATTGGTTTAAATCTGTGATAATTTGAAATTTTGTAACTTTAAATCTAAAACAGATTTTTATTACAATAAGGTAACCGATCGGTTACAATTAATTTGGCATCAAATTTCATGCTTGAAATAAAAAGTTCTTTTGAAAATTATTTTAAAATATACAGTAAAAAATGAACAAAGAATGCCTTGTCTCTATGGGTGAAAGGAAAGTTCAAGAAAAAGCTCAACTTTATACAAAACAATTCATTTATATCAATATTGTTATGCGACTCTTCTAATATCTGCATTTATAAAATGTAACATTATGTAAAATGAAATATCTAAAAAGAACAGAAAAGACTATTTTTACAATTTCAAGTTGAATCACACATCAATCAATACGTCTAAATAACTATATATGAATTAATATACAAAAAATCAGAGTTTTCCAAATTTCTAAACGTCTCCAACCACAAGTGATGCAAATCATAAAGGAACCCAAGCCATGACAAATACAAATAATAGCATACATGTCCTTAGAACTCGTCATTTGTCATGCCTGGGCATCTGAAAACCTAAGTCATCGCATTAACAAATAATTAAATTGTATTATACTACAATAGAACTAAAAACCATTCAACAAAAAAATGTCAAACTTTCAAGAACTATAGTAAGCGTAAAAGAAGATAAACACTATATATAAAATTAGTTAAAGCATAAAACGTTCTTGATATACATTGTATAGTTACAAAATTTAAACAAAACGTATCGAATTTTCAAGAAAATTTACTGCTTGCTGTCAATTTCAGCATTTTTTTTAATAGAGAAAAGAAAGCCAGCCGTCTACAGTAAAATATTAAAAAAGTCGCTAGGCCTATTAAACATTCTAGTAATTGTAAACTAATTCAATTGAGGTATTATTAATAGAGATAAGATCAATTAATAGCAAGGAGAGAGAGAGAGAGAGAAGAGAAAGTGTACATAATAAATTACTAGTTTAGATGTAGTACTACATGGCACTTGATGTGAAATCAGTGACTTTGAGTAGCAGATTAAATTAATTTGACGACTACTTCGAACAAAAAAATATTATGATTCTCGTAAGAAATCATTCAAACTATACATTTATAAACTATATCTCCCTATCTCCTATATTGTAATCAGTCAGACTATGAAATAGATTTATGAACCAATTATGGTTCATTTATAATGTTGGATGGGAATCAAACAGAATTCCCCTAACAATATGCGTCAATAGAATAACCAAAACAATGTATCAATTATAAACTGTATTACACACTTGAAAAAGCAGAATAAAAATTTAAGACGGCTGCTTCAGTTCCATCTTCTTTAAACTTTGTTCTACACTTTGTACTAGAGCTAGGTTTACTTAGCACAATTAAATGTTTATATAAAAAACAAACTTCACTGGTACTTGTGAGGATAAAGCTCAATATAAAATGCTAAGTACCACTGACAACTGTTATAAAGCACATCAATGTTCTAAATTATTTCGTCATCGAGTAATAAATTGATCTGAATGAATGAATAGTATAAATACAATGAACTATACAAAGTATCTACGAGATTCGATAGAGGTAAAAAATCTTAATTTTACTATCAGTGATAGACATCAAACATAATATTTATCTTGAGTCTTTCCAATGAGAGATTCTCAATTATCCCAACACTAACGAAATAAGTTGACTGTAATTTATAATAGAGTACTAATTTCGAATACATACTACTTGCTTTTATTGAAATAATTATGTTAAAAAAATCCAATACAAACAAAGTCTTTTTGAATAGTTAGAACCTTCTATAAGCGCACCAGCCTGGAGGGAATGCTTCACTAAAACTGTTAATTGAATTCGGAGGTAAAGTTATTTATGTCCGAAGGAATGTCTGCCTTGATGCCAATAAACCTATTCGATGTACAACTTGATACTTATTAAAACCATAACATTTTCTAAAGCGCAAAAATAGTATACTATGAGTTTGATTGCGCATTATTATAGGCATTCTATAGTTGTAAAATTGAAATTGGATCAATTGGTGGTCTATTAATTCAATACGAGTTAATGTGTCTTACTAACTTGTAAGAACTATAATAGAATCACAAGCTTAGATTTGAAATGGAAAATGAAAGATGTAATTGATTACTTAGTTCACGAGTGATAGGCTACTTGATGATGACAATATTATATCATGATGTATTTTACATTTCTCGTCATAAAATATACTTTTCTATTGTATGAAATTATAGTACACTCTATTTGAATATTACTTATGAATATAATACTTAATTTGATAATTTGATTGTAATTCAATTTAATTTGACCTGCTAGTTCTAATTCTGATTCATCCCAGTCAATGAAATTCAATCGCCGGTATGAACAAGGGATTCCCATGGAATTCCGTTGAGGATTAGGTTTTCCTATGTGATTTATTAGCACCAAATAAAAAATCGGTTCCTTACATATGTGATCAGAGATTCATAATTTCACACATTATATCAGCCAAAAGGTACTGTACTGTACGTATTAAAGGTGCTCAAGAAATTTATAGCAACAATTCAAAGTAGGACTCAATTTTTTTCGAGATTATACACCTGTTGCATTGATTTTTAAGTACATAAAAAAAACTTCTAAATGCTATTAAAATGTTGTAAAACTTACACAATAGTTAAAATCAGTTCGTGAACTAAAAGCTACTGTAAAGGTAGTTTCAAAGAGGTAAAATGTATCCATTTTACACAAGAGCCATTTAAAAATTGAAATTACGTTATGATAACAATTACAACATTATCCTTGGCACATTTTCTTCAATTATTACTTCACGAAATAGATAAAATGGCTAAGAAAATATACAAAAACGCTACACATGTTACTCTTGAATTTTTTTTCTGAAATTATCAATTTTTGCTCACAAAAATGTACATTGAATTTGGACCTGCAAACCAGAGAATAATAATAATAAATTACTATTGATATATTTTTATAGAGAAAAAAATTTGAAGCTGAGTAATCCAGGCGTGGAAACGGGAATATATTCGCCTCAAACTTGAAAGAATGCAAATCAACAAGGCTATACAGGAAGGTAAGGATTAAAGATATCCTTGAAAGTTGATAAGATTCAGTTGAACTGTGGTGGATTATGGAAAATGAAAAATATGTTTCATTTGACACGAAACGCAAGTTACAACAGAGGAGAACATCACAGGAAATGCATCACATTAAAATGAGGCTAATTATTGAGGCAGAAACGTTTTTTTTCTTCTTTTGCAATTTGTCATTCCCGGTATGATTTAAACTGGATAATTGCAGTACATGATTCAGTAAGAATGAAAGCATTGTGGACTGGTACAAGTCCAAAAAAACTTGACAGCTTTTATATTTTAGACGCACACAAGCGCAACTTCATGATATTTTTGTGTCTCTCCTTTCTATAAAAAGACTATATCTACTCAATCTAAAATCAACAAATTAATCCTACTGCTTGAGTTATGAAAATAAAATCACAATGAGATTACTTTACAGTAGATTGATGTTTTGATGCCCACATGAGCCCTGGGCTTGTGCGTGGGTGATAAGGAATATACTCTTTCCTGGAAAAATCAATATTGTACGTCAGTTTTAGCTTTTCATAGCTCAATAGTTTTGAAAACAGAAGTAATTAAACATGTTAATCCCTGAATAGATCACATCTCAAGTTGATTTGAACTTACGGAAAAGTTCTAAAATCTGGATGGAATAAAGTTTCAATTTAAAACTACTGTTGAATACTACTACACTATGGAATGTCAAGATGTTATCAATAGTACAATAGGAAATTTAGAGATAGTTAAAATAAAAATCGCATTGGTTTTTTCTACTGGAGATTGTTAAAAATATATCAATAGTATGCCCTTACGTTCCAACTCACGAAATTATTAGTAATATATGTACACACACAAAGTGTAATTCATTTAAATGTATATATCATACAATTGAAAAAGTTCCAATATTCTCCATAGTTTTCAATATTCGAGGCACTCATATTAGGAAATAGTGCTCCAACATAAAATAAATATTATACATAATATTGAATGGTAATTCATTCGTATTAATTTCTAATGATTATAATGATGATGATAGTATCACATCGTCATTATAACCGATATTATATATATATATATATATATATATATATATATATATATATATATATATATATATAATATGAACAATGTTGCTGTATTTTCTCCATACACTGCTGACTAAATCACAGTTGTGCAACAATATCACAGTCGGGCTTCAGAGGGCTTGAGGCTTGAGGGCTTAAGGGCAGCAACTGGCAATGTCAGCAAGTCGAAGTCTCTTCCCCCTCCAGTGTGCAAGCCACGTTCTCCAGCTTATGGGCCAAGTGCAGCTTTTGGCAGATAGGATCACTTTCCAGCGATTCCACTATCTGTGAACACATTCAAGTATATTAGCAAAATGAGGTAGCAATTGTTTTGTACCTACATCAATATACAGGTAATAGATAGAGATAGATCGCTCTATGCTATATATAATTATGATTATTTCTATACCACAACGTCTATTATAAGTGCCACTATAGGCCAAGAGAATAAAAGCTGGTAATTACTACCAGAGAATAGATATACAGAGAAAAACAACACTGTACAGTTGAATTTTACTGTACAAAGATCACCTCACATTAAGTTCTGAATTTTCCCACTAGATAGGAGTTGCATGTCCACAGAGGGATCTTCAATCAAGCAAGTTTTGTTAACATTTTTGAAATGTTTGTTTGCTGTATATCTTGATTGTATATTGAAAAGTTATTCCAGACTTTACAACTTGTTATTTTATAATAAAAAGATATGGAATCGATTTTTGAAGAGCTTTTCTTTGAAAAGGAATTGAAATACACTGTTAACTGATACACTGTTATTAAGTTATTTTTGTAATTATACATAAGGTAAAATTATGTAAACAAACAATTATTTTTTGTCATAGATTTTGTATTGATGTGCAAAATAAATAAATTTTGAATTGAATTTGAATGTTTTTTTGAATTATAGTATTTGCCGCTTGCAAGTTGATGTATGTGTAAAGCCACATAATATAGTGTATTGGCATATTATAAAAATACTATAATTGGTGTATCATTAGATAATAGTACATACTAACTGGCCACCTTTAAGACTAGTACATTCATACTAGTGGCTTTAATATTTATGTATTATTGGATAATAGTTATTGGCTTACTTGTTGACTGTACTTGTTGACGTAGATGTAGAGTTCCTTCAAGGCGGAGACCGAATGGAAGTGGTCAGTGGATAACTGATGCATAGCAGAGCTGAGCTCCTGGTCGGTGATTTGCGGCAGCATTGCGACGTCGCAATAGAAGCGACTGACCATCTGGCGGTAGTGTGGAATGTCCTTGGCAAAGAGCAGCTTGTTAGAGGGCGAGTCCTTGCCGAGACGGTGGTCTGATGTCGAACAAGCGTCCATGAATGTCTGTGCTATCACTGACAGGCACGAGTCCACTTCTGTTGTCTTGTTTATGTCGAAGATGAAGTCCGGATTCTTGATGAAATTCACCCAGAACCGCAACGGCAGGCTGCAAAAATAACAAAGTAATAGGATGTCATCAATGCAATGGCAACAGATAAAAAATTCTCAATAAATACATCAAGGATGTATAACAGTTTTCCTCTTTCACTCCAATTCTCGTCTCTAAAATAACATTAAGGACGCAACAGAAAGTTTGAGAAGATAGTCGTAATACTTGGATAAATTTTAGGTCCCCAAACTTCTAAGCTGGCAACTGAGTGTTGAATGCCAAATACAAGTGTCAGCTAAAGACAGCTAGAGAGCAAGTTGTTAGATAGTTGGAGAGGGCAACTGTTAGCTAGTCTTTCATTAGAGCTGATTTAGCTGTAGTTTTGTTATGTTGTGTGTGAATATTTCGAGGGATTTCAGGCTTTGAGAATGAGGGATGGATGTGTAGAGGGAGGTCATATCAATGGTCAATCACTTAACAGTCAACAATCACTTCACTATTATCCATCCCAATTCACATAGTCCCAATAGTTTATTTCTCATACCTAATATCATATAACTTGAACTATAATCCAACTTACTCATCTCTCATAAGATTATCTCATACTTCATTACATAAAAATAGAAAGAAAAATAGAAATCTCAGTACCCTTTATGAATTATTTAATCACAACATGTTTCGGACATTGATGTCATTTTCAAGTGATAAGAAGTAAATAAATAAATACTGCTGGAAGATTCTTATTTTGATCATATGTTAGTGTATTCATATGATTTTATGAACTAGAACTATAAATATTGTGGTTTTAAATTCGCATGATTCTATCAAAAATGGGGTTATTGGTGTCTAATTGGATTAAGTTTATTATTTTATCTCTGTTTAATTTTGCTGCTTTATAAATATGAAATTCTTCTTTAACATTCAGTTTTCCACTTTTATTACCATAATTTAGTATTTTCATACTGGAAATTATATCTGTAAAATTATGGCCTGAATTTATCAAGTGTTCAGCAAATGCCGACTTTTGTGTATAATTTTTAGATTTTAGTGCTTGGATATGTTCTACCTGATATGGAAATTTCTACCCGTTTATACGATATAGAATTTGTCGCAATCACTACATTTAAGTTCATAGATTTCAGATTTGTTAAAATTATCTTGCTGTACATTTGAATTTGATTTCTTTTTCATCAGTTCGAATGCATTATTTGTTGTCCTATAACCTAAAATGAATTTATTTTTTGTAAAGATTTTTCTTATAGCTTTATTAAATATTGTGTTATATGGAACACAAATGAATGGGGTTTAAAAATTAAAATTATATTATAAAATTGAAAGATTAAATTCATTTAAAATTTGTTATTATTTTAAATAAGTAGATATTGTTTGTTTTTTCATATTGTTTGGATTTTTTTTCTTTATCATATTATTTGTATTTTTTGTATTGTTATCTTGTAATAGAGAGTTAAGTGTAAGAGAAGGCCGACTGCGCCCTAACTTCGCTCTCTACGAAAATAAAGGCAGTAATTCAATTCAAAATATTCTTTATTTCCTACATTTCCTTGATTATTTTGAGTTCTATTCTGTATTACTTTTTCTTTTTGTTTGTAAATCATTCTATCAATAGTTTTGGTATTATATCCATTTGTTATTGCCATGTATTTTATTATTTTCTTCTCTTTTCTGTAATTATCTTTTGACATGGGAATATTTATTAGCCTATATATCATTGAATTGAAAGTTGAAATTTTTTGTTGCCAAGGATGATTTCAATCTCTAGGAATTATACAATCTGTATGTGTAGGATTTCTATAAATGCTAAAAATCATGTTTGTTATCTTTCATACTATTTGATAAATCAAGAAAATTTATTTCACGTTCTTGAGCTTCCATCATAAATTTTATAGAAGGTGATATTGAATTTAAATATAATTCAAAATCTTCATGTGTTTTATCTTCATTATTATACAAACATATTATATCATCAACATATCTGTGTCAATAAATAATATTTTACTTTAGAGGATTATTATCATTCATTATTTTAGAATTTTCCAAATTGTTCATATATATGTTAGCAAGATAACCTGATAAAGGAGAGCCCATTGCTAAACCTTCCTTTTGTTTGTAATTTTTCTCATTGAATTTGAAATAATTTTGATCTACACATATTGTTGTCAATGCTATTAGATCATTATTTATATTATTATCTATCAAATTTTGTTTCAGAATTCTAATTGCTTCATCTATTGGAATACTAGTGTACATATTGGTTACATCAAATGATAGGAAAATAGCATCAGTTGGAATTTTTATGTCTTCAATTTTTTGATGTGTGTTTTTTATGCTATGGTTTTCTCTCATTATTGTCTTTTGAGGTGTTATTTTATTCAAATATTAGCAAACTTTATATGCAGGAGCATTACGATAATTTACTACTGGCCTTATTGGTATTCCAACCTTATGTACTTTTGGTTGGCCTCTAAACATTGGAGATAAAGGATTTATCATCTTCATTTTGAATTGTTCTGCTCTGGAGATTGATTTACATTTAGATATGATATTATTAATATTTTTACTATATTCAAGAGTTGGATCTTTTGTTAAATTTTCAAATTTGTTATCTCTAATGAATTTCTCTACTTTATCATTATAATCTGTTTGTTTTATGATAACTATATGTTATATAGTTTTGTTAATTTTCAATTAATATAAACCTAACTTCACATTAGCTACTCCCCTGTGTTGAAATAACTCAATTAATAATAAATTAACAATAGCCTTTAACCTAATATTATTCACTCACCATGCAGTCTCTTATCGGTAAAGAGTGTCTGCTTGAGCACTTACCTATTTGATTTCCAAGCATGAATAACTTCTGGGTCGACAATGTTGTGTCTGCGCGCCGACTCATCGAACAAGTCGAACAGCCACTTGACAGCAGGTGGCAGTTCTTCATTAGCTGTCAGAATTGTTGTGAAGAAATCGTCAACAAACTTCTGTATGGTGCCCTTGGTCGACAGCAGCCGTGTCAGGAATATTTCTGGTATGGCTTTGTGAGTATGCTCGGTCGACTTGTAGGAGTGGTCGTCGGGTGGTTTGACCAGGTGGTACACGTGCACATTCGAGCCTGACTCGATGTCTCCATTCGTTGCCATGATGGGCGATAGTGAGTTGCTCAAATAGGTGCCAGTGCCTGTAACAGACAAACCAATCACACATTCTGAGTTTGGTGTAATAGGTTAGCATACCTGTCCGGCAACCAGGAGGCACGGGTTCGATTAACTGACTGGCAAACAATTGTTGGACAGTAGCTCTCATCGAAATTACTTCTACATGTTGTCAATATGTGAAGTAACAGAAGTCTTCAGCATAGTTGACAGCAATTTATCCGGTTTTTCGCTCAACATTATTTCAATTCATTGAATAATTGAAAAGAATAATTATCTTATTTCTTTACATCTTTATATGATAATATGTGATATATATATATATATATAATATATATATATATATATATATATATATATATATATATATAGGGTGATATTATGTAATAAATTATATTATATGGCATTGAGGAACTTTGTCGGTTAGAAAATTTTATTAGGAATTACAGTTAACCAAATGCTGGAACATTATTACTATTAATAACAATTCAATGAATATTTGAAATAATTCAACAGTAAGAACTTTGTCGGTCTGACGCGGCTGTTTTCAGATGGATCAAAGGTGTTGGGGCCATACGAAAAATTTGAAAAAACACTTAGTAGGAGATAGCAAGAAGAAATTTAAATATTGAACTTGGGACGAAGTATTATAGAGTATGGTAATACACTTCAACAGATAGAACTCTAAAGCCAGTTACACACACATTGATTTTTGGACGTACGATTTTTTGCTGTCCTTATGAATTCTATCAGATTGAACGGAACTTGACAAACATCATCTTTTTAATCTAATATAATTTATTGGGACGGCCTGAAGTGCAAGTTCATGAAGTGTGGGCTTTCTCTCTACTTAATTTCCTAATTTTCTAAAGTATATTACTTACGTAAAGTTCTTGTGATTGTGATTTTCAATTGTTGGATTGTGCTTGCTGTGCTGTTTCCAGAAGTTTTCGAGCGTGAGGTTTGTGTTTGAATTTTGAACTAACTCTGTGTGATAACCTCTATTCATACTGGACCACTGTACAAGCAAGTTACGGTATTTTTACCGGCTCTTTATCACTAAAAGCACTACTGCACAGGACTTGTCATAGCCCTGACGTCACATATTTGTCGTCTGCTTGTTGCTCACCGCGTAATATTCATGAACAGTGATATTCTAAATCAGCTGTGATCTTACTACAACTAAAAACACTAACATAAACATACTTTCTTCCCGATCGTTGTAAACAAACTTATTTTTGAACTGAACAAATGGAATGTGGCTGTCTCGTGCTAGATTGCTACGGTGCTGAATCGACGACTCTCAGCTGACAGTTAAGAAGCGGCAATCACCATCCCTTATCACAATCACAACCACCAGCAAAATTCCGAGATTAATCAACTCACAACAACGACATCTTCAATCTCCAATCTTCAAAACATTGTTTTCAACCTTCAATGATAAGAGACTGATTTCTTATTCTTGTTGAATATATATTTAGCCTTTTTTCTCTTCCGTTACAGTTCAATACTCAGCGATTTCTTTGAAATTCCGTTTTAAATTTCCTTTAGAGAGACTCTACTGTCAGTTTATATTGCATCAATCACATCTAAAGGATGAATAAGGAAGAAATGTTGGAAATGTGTGGCAATATACATAGAGATATGATTGAGACTCTGACTGCTATTATTCGCGAAGAAATCAGTGCATTGACCATCAAATCCGAGGTAGAGGATCAAGGCAGGAGAATTGTTATATTGGAGGAGGAAAATGCTAAGCTGAGAATGGGAGTTAATAAGCTCAAAGTAGCAACCGAGACGTGTAAAAGAAGGAATAACTTGATATTTTTTGGTGTTGATGAAGTAAATGGGGAGAATGTTCCAATTGTTATAATGGATTTATGTAATAAGGTGAAGAAGGTTGATGTTGATATAGGTGAGGCTGATCTGGATGGAGTGTGCCGTGTAGGCCGGGCCGCAAATACTTGTAACATTCGCCCCATACTTGTAACATTCGTCACCAATAATAAAAAGACCCGTGTACTTGCCAATGCAAAAGCTTTGAAAGGAAGAAGGATATATGTCTCACACGACTTTGACAGAGAGACTAGAAATAAGTTGGCGGATTTGAGAGATATTAGTAGGAAATTGAAAAGGTGCGGTAAGAATTCAAGAATTAAAGGAGTTGGTATTGTGGTGGTCGGAAAGTTTTTCGGAGATGAGCAAGTGAAGAATATGATGGAGAGAAATGAGTGGAATTTAGTCTCGGAGAGTGAGGGAGGACAAACAGGATTGTCGCCTCCGTCACGGACTGCTGAACCTTATTCTGAGGAAACAGTGGCAAGAAAAGAAAAGGAGAGAAGGAGGAAGAATAAAGAGCTAAATAATACGCCCAATATTCGAGAGTTTTTCCATTCTAGCGCTAAAGCTGGACCATCAAAGAAGAACTAGCAATCAGCAATGCCTTGGCTGGACGCAGTCGAAATTAGCGTCCTAGCCTATAATATAGCAGGATGATGTTATTGAATTATATATAATTTGAAGAGTGTTTTCCAGAGTTTGAATGTAGATGGATCCCTGCAGCAAGAAGCTCTAGCTATTTCTAATTATCAATATGGATTCCAAACAGAAAAATGCCAAAATTCCAAAAAAGAGTCACTTCTAGTAAATTTTACACATAAAATAAATACTCTCCTGAATGACTAATATCATGTTCCTGCGCTATTCATAGATTATTCTAAAGCATTTGATACACTTGATCATAGGATACTTCTAGAAGGATTACTAAATATTGGAATTACTGGCAATGTATTGAAATTGTTTGAGAGCTATCTGAGTGATAAGACACTTTATGGTCAACCTTGGGGGCAATCACAGTGGATTATATAAATGTGACGATTTTGGGGTTGCGCAGGGAAGCATTTTAGGTCCCATTTTGTACAATATCCATGTAAATTCAATTTCCAAAGTAATCAGACATGGAGAAGTATTAATGTATGCTGACGATACAGCTCTGATTGTTGGACATAAGAATTTAAAAGTGGCTGAGCAATAAATACAGTTTGATTACAACAGAATTCTGAAATGGTCCCATGACAGAAATCTCATAATCAAAAGGAAAAAACTGTACGAATGCACTTTAAATCTCCACATCTAAGATGCAACGTAAATCCAACTGTATCAAGCCACGACTGTCATTGCCTTCATGCGAATGCTTCTCAGATCTGCACTTCTCCGTCTCTTACTTTAGTAAATAGTACCCGTTACCTTGGCATTATAATCGATAGTAGCCATCTCAGGCTACACAGGTGTCCTCACATAGACTACATTTCAAAAAAACTTCAAGCGCTTAACGCAAAAGTCTTCTATTTGCATAAAAATATTTTATTAGCATAAAAATATCACCCCTGACTGCTTGTAACTCATTTATAAGTCCTTGATGGAACCAATAATTATAATATGGCATTGAATCATGGGGAAGTGCAGCCAATTATCTTTTATCTAGAGTTGAACGAATACAATTGAGAACATTGAAATGTATAACTACTAGAGTTCTTGATGTTAATAATATTGTTCCATACAACCCACATAGCTCACAAATATTCTATCATACCTTATCGCCCAAACATTTCTACCTTTACAAAATTGTAATACTCCACAAAGACAATTTTATACTATAGACTTCTGCCTAACCCTACAATTTAAGATCTCTGTCAATAGAAAGGAAAATAAAAATCTTAGTACCCTTTTTGAAATATTTAAATATGATTTTTATTTTTATTTATTTTCATATCACTTGAAAATGCCATCAATGTCCGAAACATGTTGTGATTAAATATTCCAAAAAGGGTACTAAGATTTTTATTTTTCTTTCTATTTCTATAAAAGTAGCCCTATACAGAAAAGAGATCTCTGTCAATATATGTAGTACCCAGATTCAATATTTATGGTAAAATATCCCTACATTATGTAATTTCCTTCTTATTTAACAGACTTCCTCCAAATATTCGTAACTACTCTAAGAAGGATGTAATGTATCTCAATAATAGCAGCACAATCAATTTATAATAATAAATTGATAATTTTTAATAATAATAATATTACAAACGTACACATAATTTAAGAAATGTAAAGTTGAATAAATGACAGCATGTTTACAGTATTACAATTTTTCAATTTTTGCTTGCTGAAGTTTTACAATTTTCCTTTTATTGCTGCCACCTGCCTCAACGATAAAAATGTATTATTACTGTTGTGTAAAACAATTTTTCCCTTTTCCTTTCTATTTCATTCTAATAAATTTTCGTTATTTTCTCTTTTCTATTAATTCTCTATCAAAATCTGATGTATATTTCTTATTTTCTTTGTGCAATTTGTATTTTTTTCTTTCATCTCATACTTTTAAAATCTTTGAAGTGTAATATTTATTTTGTCCAAGTTTATTTATCTTTGTAACTCGTATTTTTTTTGTAACTGGGCACCCGCCGAAAAACCTTTGGGTTTGGCAGGACCCTCAATTGTTTGTATCATGAATAAAAATGTTGATTGATTTGAGATAATCTAGGGAAACCCGTCAAAATGTGGAAAGAAGTAGAGAAAAAAGGAGAATAGCTAATCGAATTATAAGAAAATGCAAAACGAGAACACATGGAAAGTAAGTTCAAAAATTTGGAAGAACTAAATTCTTTGAATGAGACTAGAAAGTTCTACAAATCACAAAAAGTTGTGAGCTTAGGATTTCAGCCCAAAAGTACGAGCATGCAGAGATAAAGCTGGTAATGTGATAGTGGAGGAAAATCGAAAGATGGGCTGAACACTTTGAAAACATATGCCCAAGTACTGGAGATCCACGAAACATAGAACAATGGTCGTCAAAGTATCATACGGTTGACCTGAAGGTAGCAGAACCAAGTCTTGATGACATAAAAGAAGCCGTGAGTAAGTTGAAAAATGGGAAGGCAGCTGGAGAGGATAATGTCACTGCAGAAATGTGGAAATATAGTGGAGAAGCATTGATAAAGTGTCTGCACAGGATAATAACGCTGATATGGAGAACAGAACAAATACCAAAGGATTGGAAGAAGGGTCTGATATGCACAATTTTTAAAAAAGGTGACAAGTTGCTTTGCGATAATTATCGAGGAATAACTTTGTTGGACATAGCTTATAAAATATTTTCACGCATCCTGACAGTAAGAATTAGCAGTCTAGCAGAAGGCATAGTAGATGAGTATCAGTGTGGATTTCGACCTGGCATGGGCACATATTTACCCTCAGACAAATAATGGAAAAGTTCTATGAGCACAATACCAATTTACATATGCTATTCATCGATTTCAAGCAGGCCTTTGATAGGGTGAGGAGAAGTAAGGTGCTGGATGCTCTAGAGATGTACGGATTTCCAAGAAAACTAATAGGGCTGATGAAATTGACCATGAATGACACAAAAGGTACGGTGTTGAGTGAAGGAAGAGTGAGTAAGGAATTCAGTATCAATGACGGCGTAAGACAAGGAGATGTACTATCAGCCTTGCTCTTCAACATAGTCCTCCAGAAAGCAATGAAATGCATTGACAAGAGAGGCAACATCACGAACAGAATGACACAAGTTTTAGCAAATGCAGATGATGTTGTCATAATCTCGAGAAGCATGCGTTCGCTGGAAGAAGCATTCTTGCAGATTAGAGATGAGGCTAAGGTAACAGGTCTGGAAATAAATGAAGGAAAGACTAAGTACCTGGAAATGAGCCCTAGAGGAGTGAGAGAGCAAGAAACTGTCAAAATTGGAGAAAGAGTATTCGAAAAAGTTAAAACCTTCACGTACCTGGGCACTGAGATCAATAACCAATAGCATTAACAGAATATCCTCGGAAATCAAGCGCAGGATAATGCTGGGCAATCGAGCATATTTTGACAATAACAAATTACTAACCAGGAACACTAAAATGAAAATATACAGGACTATAATAAGACCGGTTGTCACATATGGTAGCGAAGCATGGACAGTACTACAAGAAGATGCTAAAGCACTGATGGTCTTTGAGAGGAAGCTGGTTAGGAAAATATATGGTCCAGTGCAGGAGAATGGTGCGTGGAGAATCAGAAAGAATCCTGAAATTGAAGAAATCCTGCAAGGTAAAAATATTCTCCGTATAGCGTAAGGCGAGAAGGATAGATTGGCTTGGACACGTCGAAAGAATGCCGGAGAAAAGAATGCCAAGAACGATGCTCTATGAGAAGTTGGAGGCTGTGAGAAGAAGAGGGAGACCTAGGGCACGATGGATGCAGGATGTGGAAAGAGACTTGAGAGTAATTGGAGTGAGAGGATGGAAAGAAAAGGCAGGAGATAGAGAAGCTTGGAGGCGGATTGTGGAGGAGGCCAAAGCCCACATAGGGCTGTAGCGCCAGGATAAGTAAGTAAGTAAGTAATTCAGTGGAGAAGGCAATACAGAGAACAAAACAAACTTTATAAGTCGCCCTGCTTGGATAAAAAAGTCAGTATTGGAGGAGTACAACTCAGGAAATCTCAGAGGTGATAAATGCAAAAGAATTTTGGAAACTGGTAAGACTTTTCATCAGCAAGAAATTGATCATTGATGGCAGTATATCAAATAAGAGATGAAAGATTCACTTTGAGGAGTTGCTGAATCCGCTAAACTGTGGTGATAGGATCTCCAGCGCAGACCCATATATCTTGGATGAGGAGCTTCATAGAAATTTCAGTATGACAGAACTTTCTAGTGTTGAAAGGTGCAAAAGATAATAAGGCTCCAAAAGAAGATAGGGTGGCTGATGAATTCTTCAAGAATGTGCCTGGAATTTTCCTTGAAAAACTGCTTGAAGTGTATAACTGCATCTTCAGTTTGGGTGATGTACGAGAGGGTTGTAAGAAATCAGTGATATTCCTATTTTCAAGAAAGGCGATGTGAGGTATCAAACTACAGAGGTATATCTTTTGGAAATACTATTGGTAAAGTGTACGCAGGGCTACTTCTGGAGAGACTGACTGATTGGGTTGAGAAAAACAAGAAATTGAAAGTCTTCCAGGCTGGATTCACAAAAACGTATCAAACTACTCACCTATGCGGACGACATTGTTCTCCTGGCTACCAATAGAATATCTCTACAGAAAATGATAGAACAACTGGAAGATTACTGTACGACCTGGAATCTTGTGGTCAACTTGGAAAAATCTAAAATAATGGTATTCCGGTGTCGTATGCGGAGATCGCCCACTATGTACAGAACGCCCATGAATGACGTCACACCTATCCTATCGAAACAATGACGTCATTGAGGGGTATTTCTCTCCCCACAACTCCGCTCCCCCCGCTTGCTCGATACCCTTTTTCTCTCTCGACACCATGCTCAAACCTCACTCTCACTCATTCTCTCTCATAGAAGACTCTGCTCTGTCAAAGTTTCTTCCTCTCAATCATATACATTCCCTCTTTCTCACACACGTGCTCCCCTCCCACCGCTCGCTCAGTACAATCATTCTCTCTCGACATTCACTCTCCCTCGTTCTCTCTCATAGTACACCATACACAATAGTAATATTATAAGGAAAAAATAATAATTCCGCGCGCGCGCGCGCGTACCTGATGCTCTGTCAATGTATCTTTCAATCAATCCTATACATTCCTTCTTTCTCACACAAGCACACACGTCTATACAGTACTTCTCTCTCACACTCTTGTTCACCTACTCTCCCTTACTATTCACTTGACATAAATAAATAATTTTTTTTATAGAACAACTTTCATTATAGGACAAGAGCTTATATTTATTATGTGTTCCAACGCTGGTGAACAGTGAGTAAATACTGATTATACAGATATAATCGATTATATCTGGCTAATTAGGAATGTTATTGAATAATGACTATCATGTCGTTATTACATCTATATTGATAAACTGTATTGGAAATTGGAATTTCAGTACCTACATAAATCAAATTCTTTTTATTCTTCTCTCTACAAATCTACGCTTTGCGATTCTTCTAGAATAATAATTAAACAATATTATTTTTATATATTATTATACTATTTAATAATAAGTAAACAATATTATAAGCTACAACAGTTAGTTTATTTACTCACTGTTCACCAGCGTTGGAATACATAATAAATATAATCCAAAATAATCTAAAATGATAGAATCTAAATTTTTGTCTTCGAATGGATTTCAGTTTTTTTGTGCCATATACAGAAGCCCAGTTTATTATCACCAATAAACCTTGAATAATTATGCTGCTTGAACTAGACTCATAGAATAATTATAATCATAAATATAAATAATACCAGCAGTTAAACCATACTCCGCAAGGGTATTTTTAAAGCACTGAATAGTGGTTCAGATTGAATTTAGGTTTTGATATTGAACATATTCAATTGTAAATATTGACAATCAATAATAAAACGATTCGATTGGCTCTTTCATCCCACATAATATACTTACAGATATCACAGAATAAATAAATTTGTTTTTATTACTCATTAATTAACAAACATGATGTAGGTAGGCATAAAATATAATCTTCCACAGTAAATCAAGAATCATCGTACAAAATTTCAAGTGAATCAGTTGAGTAGTTCTCACGCGAATGCCTCATTCGCGAATTTCCCATCCCATATGTGTGTAAGCCAATTCTATACTTTATAATATTATAGAGTTACTATTACTATATCTTTCTTAATGAATTAATTTCTACTGGATGTTATGATATTTTTTAACTAGAAATAAATTCATTCATTTATTTATCGTCTATTTTCTGTTTATCAAAGTTCTATATGCATTTTTAAACATCAAAAGTCTGTATTTAATACTCTGTATCTTGAAAGTCTTAAAATTTCTCTGTGTCTTTAAAAATCTTACTTTCTCATTTAAAAATTGAAGAAAACTTGAAAAGACAAATGTATCGAAATATTTATATTTAAATCTATTGTAGCAGTCATCATAATATGATTATGAATATGAATTTTAATATTATATGACGTATAAGTCAGTAAGCTTTTACAATTGCATTTCGTTAAAAGAAAACAATTGATATGTATCACCATTTGTAACCAAGTTATAATTTTTTGTAAATATTAGGGGCTCCACCACTTCCCAGATGGGAAGAAGAGTTACAAAGAGATACATAGCTGAAGATGGTAGAGCAGATATTTTAAAGAAATAAAAAGAAGAAATCATTCTAAGAAATACAATATTTATTGGTTTATGTATGTTTGAGTTGGAAATGTATAGTTTAAAAAGTTATATAATTTAGGCTATGAAGAAAAGGAAAACAGATTATTATCGAACAAGTCGTTATTTATGTTATATAAAAAGGAGTTTCTATTTATTTCAATTTGATTAATTTCTGATAATTATTTATTTAAGATTATGAGGATTTTCCTCTTAGTTGAAATACTCTACATTTTATTTATTATTTTTAAATTCCTATAAGAAAGAAAAACAACATGACATTATAATTTTATAACTACTAAAAAGATGAATAATTAATTGAGTACGATACCCATACCCTTTATGATGACCATCTCGTCAGCTTTGGCTGGAAGGTGAGGTCTAGAGGAAGGTCCAGGTCCTGGCCAGTCAGAGTCTTTTGGGTGTTCGGAGGAGCGCCACAAAAGAGACTAACTCGAAAGAGTGGAAAAAGTGGGAAAATCTAATATAAAAATTCCGGCCTGTGGGGAGACTGGAAAGTTCCACCACTCTGAAGCTCTGCGATTTTTCATTCAGTCAGCGCAATTTGGCTTTCTAGTGATCCTGATTTTATCATTGAAAATTAAAAAGGAAAATAAATTTGAATTTTGATGTGCTTGAGGAGCTGTCAAAACCCATGGTTTATGACAATTATTATGTGTAAGCTCTAGTTATTAATGTCAATATTCAAAATCTTTCATATAATTATATGTTAATAAATAATTAACAGAAGAGTTATTGGAGAATTTGGAATAACAAAAGAAATGCAATTGCGAATTTTTAATTACAAAATCATCATGGAACTCTGTGGAGCATACCTACCAAATTTGAAATGTTATGTCATATTTTTATCATATGTTAGGACGATCCAGTCGGGGGTCCAGACTAAACGGATATTGGCTAAACGGATATGGCGAGTGAAGCGAGCCTGTCGGCTAGTAATGTAATATTCCCAGGAATAGCACTGATTGAAGTAGCAGTACCCAATCAATTTTTCCGCGATAAATCAGGACCTCCTAAATAGGTATTTAGGAGGTACTGGATGAATTGGTATTTAGGAGGTCATTTCAATCAGTTGGAGTTGGCAGACCTGCCTGCAGTGAGAAGCTGGTAGTGAAATTGTGCTACAATAAATGGTGTTTACTTTCGATAAAATGTAATCTTTATGTCTCCAAAAGAGTAGTGGTGTTTTTATTCAGGTGTTACTTGGTTGTGTACTTGCATATTTTGATCCTGGAAACTGTAAGTATTCTATTGTATGTCCTTCTGGAGTAGCTTAATTGGAGTTGGAGGTTAGATTCTTGAGTGAGTGACGGGATTTTCGAAGACAGGTTGACCGATAGGGAGTTTTTAAATTTACCTTTCAGTATAATATTACTTTATCACTGGTTTTGTTTTTCGGATGTGCCTTTATCGTCTTGATAAGAATCGTTGGTTCCGATTGATATTGGTGTGAACACTAAAGATAACAGTTTCTCTTCAATTGAGCATCAATTTTCGAATCCTTTTTTTCTTACAGCATTTCAATTCTCTAATCATAAATTAAGTACCGTAACGTCAAATTATTTCTAGAACACTGTGCATTCCATAAATTTGTCTTTTGCTAAATAATTTTACTCTTCTAAACATTCCTGTTATAAAAAAAACAAAATTAGTAATAACTGTGGTTAAACAACATTTCCATAATTTTCCCTTTTGATAAGTTGAGCTTCATAATATTGTTTTTCTATAATATCTGTAACAAAGACTATAATAATTCGAAACGAATTGAATAATAATAAATAGTTCATAATAGAGCTTATAGTTGCTTTTTGCTTGTCAATCCTGAACCCCTGACTTCCTTCTTCCACTTTCCTGCTTTGGTTTTCTTAACTATCTACAGATATCTGTCTGATCAGCTAAAAGCTGCAACTTCAGTTCGTATAATTTTGACTGTATACTGTATAGTGGATTGTTGAATGAGCAGGTTGCCGTGTAATATCTGTAAACACTGCACCCTGTGACATTCGCCTTTGGCCCGGGTGGGACGGGGCACACGCGAATTCAACACAAGCCACTCTCTCTAGGAACTTGAATAGATTTTCTAATTTTTCATTGAATTGTTATATGCCGTAGATTTTGAACATTTTCGGGTTTTTTAGTTGTGTCTATCTGTTTTTGAGCGACTAATTCAACCTCTCCCGGTCTGTAGATTATCCTTGTATTTTATTATTCCTTATATTCCTTGCCACCTTCTCTTCACAAAATCCTCTTTTCTTCTTCTTCCACAAAACCTAAAAACTTTTCTGAACATTTTTGTTTTTAAGGTTCAAATTGATCGAACGAACGTAAACCCAATTTTTCACGTCAATTCTTCAGGTTTTTTCTATAAAATTATAATTTTTGATAGGCTAAAAATAGATAAATCAAATTATTTTCCGATTTCATTCTAAATTAACTGCTTTCTACATAACTAAATAAAAGTAGCTCAAAACAATAGCATTCAAATTAGTGATAATAATAATTAAATTGATATTATTAGTAGATATTTTAGGGAGTTACTCCGCGATGAAGTTGCAAGAGGCCATAACTAGTAAGGGTAATCCTGCGGTGATTCTCAATGGATATAAATTTAGGAAAGATAGAACTTCATCCCAGGGTTACATAATTTGGCGATGTTTAAAAAAGGAATGCAAAATTTCAATAAAAACTGACCAAGCATATTCTCTTGAGTCCACTCCAACCTGCAAGCATAATCATCCACCTAACACCTCACGCAGCGCTATGGAAGATAGTTCATTATCTCTAAACGATTCAACTAGCAAATCTCCTGACAATGATGCAGTACTTGAGAGATCCATAAATAATTATCTTAATAATACAGCTGATATCTTATCTGCTATCCTTAAAATATTTAACAATACAAACTCATGTAGCACACCGGAATTTTCGAAATTACCATCTAATTCTGATTTAGATTTTCAATCGACGAGCGCGATGAAGTTATTGAATTGCTGAGAAGTGAGAATAGTAAATTAATCGAGAATATGGCCACACTGAAGCAACAATGGAGTGATGTTGTGGATCACTCCATCGACATAGATAAAAGGTTGATGGAGAGTAATCCACTATAGATCAGATGAGAATTAGCATCGAAGTGTTGGAGGCTGAAAATAATTGTCTGAAAGGGGGAAAAAACCCTGGAAATAGAAATACAAGATCTCAAGTGTTTCTATTCTCCGGGCGACACCGTTTCTAATTGCGGGGCATCACACACTAATGTAACTGTTACGGAAAACTCTTTCACAATTTACGGAAAGTGACTACAATATAGCACAGAATGAGATAGGTAATAATCAAACCAAAACTACAAAGAAGAATTTTATTAAAAAGGTGGGGGACATACCTAGAAACGTAAAACTACGAAAGTCGAAAAAAATAAAAGAGTGTTGGTAATGGCTGATAGTCATGGTAGAGACCTAGGTTGGGATTTAAATAACGATCTCTGTGACGATGGTTTCGAAGTAACTGTAGTGGCAAGACCGGTGCTAACTTCAGCAAGGTCACACATGATATTGCTGAATTACAAACGACTTAGATTTAAATGACAGGGTAATTGTACTGGCTGGAGCTAACAATGTAGTAAATAATACTAAACAGCCAACTGAATTAAATTTGCAACCAATTATGGACATTTCGAAGCGCACAAATGTAACTATATCAACGATTCTGTACAGATATGATAAGCCCCTTATGATGACCATCTCGTCAGCTTTGGCTGGAAGGTGAGGTCTAGAGGAAGGTCCAGGTCCTGGCCAGTCAGAGTCTTTTGGGTGTTCGGAGGAGCGCCACAAAAGAGACTAACTCGAAAGAGTGGAAAAAGTGGGAAAATCTAATATAAAAATTCCGGCCTGTGGGGAGACTGGAAAGTTCCACCACTCTGAAGCTCTGCGATTTTTCATTCAGTCAGCGCAATTTGGCTTTCTAGTGATCCTGATTTTATCATTGAAAATTAAAAAGGAAAATAAATTTGAATTTTGATGTGCTTGAGGAGCTGTCAAAACCCATGGTTTATGACAATTATTATGTGTAAGCTCTAGTTATTAATGTCAATATTCAAAATCTTTCATATAATTATATGTTAATAAATAATTAACAGAAGAGTTATTGGAGAATTTGGAATAACAAAAGAAATGCAATTGCGAATTTTTAATTACAAAATCATCATGGAACTCTGTGGAGCATACCTACCAAATTTGAAATGTTATGTCATATTTTTATCATATGTTAGGACGATCCAGTCGGGGGTCCAGACTAAACGGATATTGGCTAAACGGATATGGCGAGTGAAGCGAGCCTGTCGGCTAGTAATGTAATATTCCCAGGAATAGCACTGATTGAAGTAGCAGTACCCAATCAATTTTCCGCGATAAATCAGGACCTCCTAAATAGGTATTTAGGAGGTACTGGATGAATTGGTATTTAGGAGGTCATTTCAATCAGTTGGAGTTGGCAGACCTGCCTGCAGTGAGAAGCTGGTAGTGAAATTGTGCTACAATAAATGGTGTTTACTTTCGATAAAATGTAATCTTTATGTCTCCAAAAGAGTAGTGGTGTTTTTATTCAGGTGTTACTTGGTTGTGTACTTGCATATTTTGATCCTGGAAACTGTAAGTATTCTATTGTATGTCCTTCTGGAGTAGCTTAATTGGAGTTGGAGGTTAGATTCTTGAGTGAGTGACGGGATTTTCGAAGACAGGTTGACCGATAGGGAGTTTTTAAATTTACCTTTCAGTATAATATTACTTTATCACTGGTTTTGTTTTTCGGATGTGCCTTTATCGTCTTGATAAGAATCGTTGGTTCCGATTGATATTGGTGTGAACACTAAAGATAACAGTTTCTCTTCAATTGAGCATCAATTTTCGAATCCTTTTTTTCTTACAGCATTTCAATTCTCTAATCATAAATTAAGTACCGTAACGTCAAATTATTTCTAGAACACTGTGCATTCCATAAATTTGTCTTTTGCTAAATAATTTTACTCTTCTAAACATTCCTGTTATAAAAAAAAACAAAATTAGTAATAACTGTGGTTAAACAACATTTCCATAATTTTCCCTTTTGATAAGTTGAGCTTCATAATATTGTTTTTCTATAATATCTGTAACAAAGACTATAATAATTCGAAACGAATTGAATAATAATAAATAGTTCATAATAGAGCTTATAGTTGCTTTTTGCTTGTCAATCCTGAACCCCTGACTTCCTTCTTCCACTTTCCTGCTTTGGTTTTCTTAACTATCTACAGATATCTGTCTGATCAGCTAAAAGCTGCAACTTCAGTTCGTATAATTTTGACTGTATACTGTATAGTGGATTGTTGAATGAGCAGGTTGCCGTGTAATATCTGTAAACACTGCACCCTGTGACATTCGCCTTTGGCCCGGGGTGGGACGGGGCACACGCGAATTCAACACAAGCCACTCTCTCTAGGAACTTGAATAGATTTTCTAATTTTTCATTGAATTGTTATATGCCGTAGATTTTGAACATTTTCGGGTTTTTTAGTTGTGTCTATCTGTTTTTGAGCGACTAATTCAACCTCTCCCGGTCTGTAGATTATCCTTGTATTTTATTATTCCTTATATTCCTTGCCACCTTCTCTTCACAAAATCCTCTTTTCTTCTTCTTCCACAAAACCTAAAAACTTTTCTGAACATTTTTGTTTTTAAGGTTCAAATTGATCGAACGAACGTAAACCCAATTTTTCACGTCAATTCTTCAGGTTTTTTCTATAAAATTATAATTTTTGATAGGCTAAAAATAGATAAATCAAATTATTTTCCGATTTCATTCTAAATTAACTGCTTTCTACATAACTAAATAAAAGTAGCTCAAAACAATAGCATTCAAATTAGTGATAATAATAATTAAATTGATATTATTAGTAGATATTTTAGGGAGTTACTCCGCGATGAAGTTGCAAGAGGCCATAACTAGTAAGGGTAATCCTGCGGTGATTCTCAATGGATATAAATTTAGGAAAGATAGAACTTCATCCCAGGGTTACATAATTTGGCGATGTTTAAAAAAGGAATGCAAAATTTCAATAAAAACTGACCAAGCATATTCTCTTGAGTCCACTCCAACCTGCAAGCATAATCATCCACCTAACACCTCACGCAGCGCTATGGAAGATAGTTCATTATCTCTAAACGATTCAACTAGCAAATCTCCTGACAATGATGCAGTACTTGAGAGATCCATAAATAATTATCTTAATAATACAGCTGATATCTTATCTGCTATCCTTAAAATATTTAACAATACAAACTCATGTAGCACACCGGAATTTTCGAAATTACCATCTAATTCTGATTTTAGATTTTCAATCGACGAGCGCGATGAAGTTATTGAATTGCTGAGAAGTGAGAATAGTAAATTAATCGAGAATATGGCCACACTGAAGCAACAATGGAGTGATGTTGTGGATCACTCCATCGACATAGATAAAAGGTTGATGGAGAGTAAATCCACTATAGATCAGATGAGAATTAGCATCGAAGTGTTGGAGGCTGAAAATAATTGTCTGAAAGGGGGAAAAAACCCTGGAAATAGAAATACAAGATCTCAAGTGTTTCTATTCTCCGGGCGACACCGTTTCTAATTGCGGGGCATCACACACTAATGTAACTGTTACGGAAAACTCTTTCACAATTTACGGAAAGTGACTACAATATAGCACAGAATGAGATAGGTAATAATCAAACCAAAACTACAAAGAAGAATTTTATTAAAAAGGTGGGGGACATACCTAGAAACGTAAAACTACGAAAGTCGAAAAAAATAAAAGAGTGTTGGTAATGGCTGATAGTCATGGTAGAGACCTAGGTTGGGATTTAAATAACGATCTCTGTGACGATGGTTTCGAAGTAACTGTAGTGGCAAGACCGGGTGCTAACTTCAGCAAGGTCACACATGATATTGCTGAATTTACAAACGACTTAGATTTAAATGACAGGGTAATTGTACTGGCTGGAGCTAACAATGTAGTAAATAATACTAAACAGCCAACTGAATTAAATTTGCAACCAATTATGGACATTTCGAAGCGCACAAATGTAACTATATCAACGATTCTGTACAGATATGATAAGCCCCTTATGAATGTGAACGTCAACAAGCTGAAATCATGGCTATCAGATCAGATTTCCAGTAGTGATGATTTAGACCTACTTGACCTTGGCCACTTTGAAATAGGGGATTACACTCGTCACGGCCTTCATTTAAATAAGAGTAAGGGAAAGACAAGAATCCGAAAATACATATGAAATCATCTGCTTGGTGTTGGTGGACACACTAGTGATACAGTTGTAACACTTGGAAAATCTCACGGTGGTGCACAAATGGCTAGATTAGATACAGAAGGAGCAAATAACATTTCGAGTCTGGGTGATGATAACAGTAGAGGACATTTTTTATAAAATGCGAAATTTTCCATATAAACTGTCAGGGCCTTTCAAACGCAAAACTGGAACTGGAAGCTATGTTATCATGCGGAAAATCTAATAATATTGATGTATTATGTCTGACGGACACTGGTTACGAGATAGCGAACTGAAAATGATGTCATTGCCTGGTTACACATTAAAAGCTCAATACAGCAGAATAGTCAAAATCCGAGGTGGATCATGTATATTTATGCGAGAGGAATCAATTTATTGATGGTTGTTGTAATGTTAGAAATGATTTAGCATCTTTGGCATTGGAGAGTGTATTTGAAACCTCGGCAGTAGAAATAAAACTGAAAGCAATGTCGAAAAATAATAGTCCTATGTGTTTACAGAGCTCCAAATTCAAATTGCGACATTTTTATTGCATTGCTTCGGACTGTACTTTCAAGGGTTACAAAAGAAAAGCGAAAACTGGTGTGCCTTTGCGGAGATTTCAATATAGATTATCAACAAAGATGATAAGAATAGTAATATTTTTAAAAACCTTATCTCGACATTCAACCTGAATAAAATAACGAGTGGTCCTACACGAATAACTACAAATACTGCTTCGGAAATAGATTATATAATTACAAATTATATGCCTTTTTTTATGTAATGGCGAAATAATTCCCTGTTCATTTTCTGACCATGAGGGAAGCAGTATTAAGTTTCTTACTAACAGTCCAAATTATAAACCTGATAAAATATCTAATGGTAATTACGAGAAAAAAGGAGAGAGGAAAAAAACCATGCGAGTCATTAACGGAACTAGTATTGAAGACTTGAATTGTGGTCTGGCAAATGAAAATTGGCACGCCGTTTATAATTGTAACAACGTTGAGGATATGTTCAACAATTTTTTATCTATATACATGAATCACTGCAACAGGTACGTTCCGGAAAAAACAGCAAAAGCGATACGAAAGCGGCAGTTATCTTGGATAACGCCGGGCATAAAAGTCTCCAGAGATAGGTTAAAAGTATTGAATTCTCTTCTAAAAAAGTCAAATATGAGAGATTCACAGATCCACATTATTATAAGAAATGGTATTCGATATTTTAGCTTCGCATCCTATTACAAAATATACAAGAGTTTATATAGAAAGGTTTTAATAGCAGCCAAACAAAAAGCCGCCAGTATCTTCATTCAAAGAGCTGATAATCAGACAAAAGCCACTTGGACATTGGTTAGAAATGAGTTATCCACGAGCAAAGACCTAACATCAGAAACCAATATAGCCACTGATACTGGAATAGTCGAAACAGGTAACGAGGACGCTGATTTATTGAATAATTATTTTGTAAATACGCCACTAGATATTCAGAAGGAGCTTATACAACAGAACAATATGCACAACTTTCTCAATTTCTTGGATGACTCTCACCAAAATAGTAGAATAAGACTAAAATACTTCAATTCATTGAGTATGAAAGAACTTAGGGGAATAATAAAATCGCTGAAGAACAAAAAATCTTATGATTGCTATAACATCTCAAACCACTTACTAAAACAGTCAGCCTTGCCAATATTAGAGCCACTAACATTTATTTTCAATAAGTCAATGCAGGTAGGTTATGTGCCGTCTAAGATGAAACTGTCAAAGATCGTACCAATTTATAAAAAAGGTGATAGCACCCTTCCGGAAAACCGCCGTCCTGTTGCCAATCCTCCAGTGTTTCTTAATGTTTTTGAATATGCTGTCTTAGAACGATTGATAAAGTACTTAAACGAAATAGGTTTGCCCTCTTCCAAGCAATTCGGATTCAGGCCAGGTTTTTCTGTTAATGACGCATTATTCTCTCTAATGGACGAGATATTGATTTCGGTGGACAATAGATCAAAGGTAAGCGGTTTTATAGCTGATCTATCAAAGGCATTCGACTTGGTTAATACAGAATGGAAAAGTTGAAGTTTTATGGTCTAGAGGGTCCGGTGCTTAAGTGGTTTGAGTCTTACTTTGAGAATCGATTTCAGAATATTGTAATAGAGTTTCACCCATGTGTTTATAGCTCTAAATGGTTAAAAACAAGAAGCGGAGTCCCCCAAGGATCTGTTCTGGGACCCTTGCTTTTATCTTATACATAAATGATTTACCTTCTTATCTCGAGCCAGCTCACTGTGTTCTATATGCAGATGATGTCAGCATCTTACTGAAGAATGATAGTCAATCCAAAATGGAAGCACAATGTCAAGAGACCGTTCATAAACTCGATAAATGGCTAGCTGCCAATATGTTGTACTTAAATTTTAATAGAAATAAACAGATTCCATTCAGGACGACGAGAGAATTTGATTTAAGGATTAAAAACTGCGCTATAGAGTCCGTTAAAGACATTAAAGTACTCGGAATAATAATAGATTCCGAGCTCTCCTGGAAGCCTCACTTGACATACTTGAAAGGAAGACTGAATTCGGCAATTTTTGCTATTAGAAATTTAAAATCACTCCTTAAAAGAGAAACTCTCCGAGAGGTATATTTTGCAATATTCCATTCCCTCTTGTCGTATGGGGTTGTTTTCTGGGGCAATTCGAGTGGTATTGTCGAGATATTCAGACTTCAGAAATGGGCGATAAGAGTAATAGCAGGAGAGCAAAATTAATAAGGAATAGTTGTCGGCCACTTTTTAAGGAATTTAAAATCCTACCATTGCCTAGCCTATACATCCTTGAAACTATATGTTTCATAAAAAAATATGAGAGCTCATTCAATACGGGAGCATTATTCTATAATTATGAAACAAGATACGGGCGAAACTGAAGGGATGATGCCCATTATACGGTTCTATATGAGCGAGGTGTAAAAAGCTCTGATAGGCTATAAGATTATATCTATATCTATAAAAGGCTAACCCCCGACAGACTGAAATCACACCACAGCCCAAACTACTGAGCCTACAAACTTGAAATTTTGCACAATTGTTTATGATAGCCTCAAAACATCCACTAAGAGAGGATTTTCAGAAATTTGCCCCCCTGAGGGAGCTGGAGCCCCCAAAAAATTGTGTACTTTTTAACCGCTCATCGCACAGCAAAGTCATGAGGAACTTTTTTGTTCAGCTACGAAAAAAAATCAGATCTATGCAGAAAAAATCCGACCAGGAGCAGAGAGGGATCCAGGAGAGGGAATTTTTTGAAAATTTTCACGTAAAATCACACTACAGCTCCAACTAATTGGCCGACAGACTTAAAACTCTGCACAAATATTCTTCAAACATGCTAGAGGCACACTAAGAACGGATTTCGAGATATTTTGCCTCTAAGGGTTTCAAAGGATGAAAAAGGATCCTATTTAGTAAGGTTATGAACATGATAAGGTGAATGCCATATGGAACTGATATAATTGACACATGATATTCTAACATATGTTGTAATCATTGGAAAGCTTAAAATAATTTTATCAATCAGCTGATCGAATTTAATTTTCTGTGGATCAAAAGCGCGAGCTTATTGCCACGTGTTTGTTCCATTGTTGTATGCTTATGCTTGGCCTTCTATCAGCTGTAAATGGAGTCTCATACATTCCGATTAGAACTAAGCACAGAGATTTTCTTTGGTTAGGAGTTTGTTGATAATTCTTTTTCAAATTTAAATTTTATTGCAAACAAAAAAACATTTAAAAATTTCTTAATAGACAACAAGATTACAAAAACAAGATGTCAAACATAAACCTACATTTATTTGTAGCACGGCCAAAAAAATACCAACTTGAGTACTACTAGCCATGAGTTCATTCAATATAACTTATATTTTTGTGTTATTTTGTGAACAAAAAGTACGAGTTGATGAGAGATGTGAGTAGTTTCTTATATTTGATCTAAATGGTTATTCACATTGTAGTAGTCTGGGTCACTTCAATCAAAGTTTTTCATTTTGTAGCTAATAAATTTAATACGTATTGATTGTCCATAATGTATCCAGTGTACATAATGGAAGTGATTGAACTACTTAAAATTATTGGCTTACTGGTTCTTCATAGAATTTATAGTTATAGTATTCCTGGTGATTGAGCCTGTCTTTTTTCAGCGTTGACTATTGATAATAAAGCTTTATTTACAACTAGCTTACCTGGCGAACTTCGCACCGCCAAAAAGTCAATGTATCTCATGTCACACTTTACTTTATTTGGTGAATCATGAAATTTATCTGACAATCAATATTTTCATTTACATCTGAATACGGACTTCCTATGTGCTTGGTCATGCAGCATTCATTATTCCCGAAACATATTCTTCTCAATCAATTGGTAGTTATATCTAACAGTAAAGTGTTGAATTAAAAAAAATAGATAGGATAAAAGAGTGTTTCAAAGATGAATTCAATGTTTTCATAGTGTTGATTGTCAATAGATGGTCCAGGAAATATGCGATGTACGATGAATCACACAGAATTACATATTCTTTCCATATTCCATTTTAGGATGAATATAAGCTAAGCTAAATTAAAAAAAAATGGAAACTATTCTGACATTAATGAATGCAATATGAACAACTCTCTTCCATCAGGTGAATAATTTTTTTCTAACATTTTCCGGTTACTCAATGATAGGGGAGTGATTATTTGTATAGGTCTTCTAAGGAACCATTATCTACAGATGGTACCAATCAACTACACTTCAACTCCAAACTACCGTTGTAATACCAGTAGCCTACACAATTTATCATAGGATGGCGTGTTTATTACAACTGGTAACTTTAGATGCTAAATCATATTATCTCAATATGATCTTGAATCATGATCATCTTTCCGTTCTTTGGTAGCCCGTAGGCCAACAATTTCGAAAACATAGGTCTGTAAAAAATGGATTAATAAATAATCATTATTAGCCGCCCTATTAAAATTTCTGTTCGTCCCCAATATCCCCACCATTCCCCAATATTCACACAACATATTCCCAAAGTTTCATGCCGTTATGCCAAATATTTTTCAAGTCATAGGGAACAAACACACAAACAGACATTCATTTATATATATATATATATATATATATATATATATATATATATAGAAGATTTCATTTGGCTCAAACAAAAGCATCTCTAAATGGAGGTAGAATGATAAGGTTGACAGCTTTTAGTTCTGTTGTTTTAACATTCTTTTTCAAATCACTTTCAAAAAGTTCATGTAGTACCTACTATTGTTTTTGAGACACTTCTGACGCTATCATAGTTTCATAACTATTCTGTTCCACACTCATATCTCTTGCAGTCGTTAACCATATCTATAATAAAATGAAGAGTTGGCTTATTTTTTTTTTTTTTTTTTTTTTTAAGATTACGTCCTAAAGACTCCAGTCATGGAGTATAAGACAAGTCATGTTATTACATAATAATTCTAACACTAAGTAGTTCAACCTAGTTTAGGTTTGAAAGGAATTCTTGTACACTATAAAAAGCTCTATCAACTAAATATTTTTTAATTTGTTTTTTGAAAATCTTCAAATCATCATTACTTTTCAAGATTTGAGGTAGCTTGTTATAAAATTTCCTACCAATATAATCTGGTTTTTGTTCAAATAACCTACTATTGTGTCCCATTATATGATAATCTGCTCTGTTTCGCGTATTATGCTCATGAACATCTGAATTCTGGATCACACCACTCGTTTTCACATGCATTCATGCAACTTCATATACATACAAAGATGGCACAGTTAATAGACCAAGCTTTTTAAATAAAGGCCTACAAGAGTCTAACCTATTCACTTTCTCTATACATCTGAGTGCCTTCTTTTGAATCTTAAACACCCTGTCCATATTTTGTTGAGATGAATTACCCCATACTAAAATAGCATACCTAATATGAGATAGTATAAGTCCATGGTAAGCAGTTAACAGTAGTTTTTTATCATTCAGCCTAGCAAGCTGCCGCAGGACAAATACTCCAGATGATATCTTATTACATATCCTCTCAATGTAAGGATGCCATGTTAATTTCCTGTCCAATAAAATTCCCAAGAATGCTACTTTCTCTTCTTGGTCTAATTCATTTTCCTCTACAAACACATTTATTTCTCTATCCTCTACTGAATTATATTTACTTTTGAATTGTAGGAATTGACATTTCTTACTATTTATTGTTAATTGCCTTTGTTTCAAGAATTGGACAATTGACTGTACTCCAGTAAAAGCATTTATTTCTAGACTATCTAATAAATAATTGTTAAAGATAAGCGATGTGTCATCAGCAAACAACAGAGCTCTGTGATCTTTTAACTCTTTTGGTAATTGGTTCACATACAACAGAAACAGTAAGGGACCCAGAATTGAGCCTTGAGGTACTCCAGCCTGGACCTCCAGTTTTTGAGATTTAATTTTTACTATTTCATTCCCATCCACCTTGGTAAGCTCAACACACTGGTTTCTACCTATGAGATATGATTCAAACCATTTTAGTTCTATACCATTCACACCTACAGTTTTTAGTATTTCCAATAATATTCTATGGTTCACACAATCAAAAGCTTTGGATAAATCAAGAAATATTGCGGCTGCCTTCTCACCTGAATCTATTATATCTATTAGTCTTTCAACAAGGGATACTATTGCAGTCTTAGTAGATTTCCCTTTCTGGAACCCATGCTGTTCATCACATATGAAGTTAATTTCTTCCAGGTGCATCAATAGCCTATTTAAAACTACTCTTTCAAAAATTTTACTTATTACATTTAGAATACTAATGGGTCTATAATTTTCAACTCTTTCAGAATCACCGCTCTTGAAAATTGGCAAAATTTTTCCTTGTTTCAGATCATCAGGGAAAATACCCTGCTCTAGTGAAGTATTAAGGAGATGCAATAAAGGGTCCAGTAATTCATTTTCACATTCTTTTAAAATTTTGCTTGAGACCCCATCCAATCCTACTGTTTTTTTGTTATTCAAATTTTTTATTATTCTTGACAACTCATCTCTTGATAATGGATGAAATTTAAATACCTTTCCAATTGGCTCAGCATTTAATGTAGTTGTATTATAAGTATTAGTGTTCAGTGACTTTTGGAGATTATATGCAACCTGTTGATAATACTTATTGAAAAAGTTACAAATGTCTATACTATCATCCATATAAATTCCATGTTCATCGATTATCCTAGGGACATTAGTAACTGTATCTTTTTGAGCTGCTCTCCTATTTCTATTAATTACCTCCCAAACAGCAGAGTTAAAATTGGTACTAGTTGTTAATATTTCAGCTGTTTTCTTACACTTAGCTTTCCTCACTTCTTTTGCATAGTTTTTCTTTAGACATTTGTATTTGACTTCACTCGGAACATCCCTCACTAATTTAAATTCCTCATAAGCTTCCCTAACAATATTTCTTTGAGTAAGAATATCTTCAGTTATCCATTCATCTACTTTGTTTAATTTACTTTTTACTTTGACTTTTTTTATTGGACAACATACACTAATGTGAAATCTTAGAGTATCAATGAATTGCTTATATTTGTAGTTTAGGTTACTACTGTTATAAACACTACTCCAATTTTCTTGAAGCAGTTCCTGCTTCAAACAATTTATATTTCCTAGCTCATATTGCTGAATTTCTTTCACAAAAGTTTTTTTTCTGCTGGGATTCTGGCCCTGCAGCTTAACATCTAAAATTTGATAGTTATGATCTGACAGATCTGAGCTACCTAACCTAACATTACAACCTTCTATATTTGTGAGGATATTATCAATAATTGTCTGTGAAGTTCGAGTTACTCTTGTATATTCGTGGACCTTAATTTCTAAATTATTCATATTAATAATATCTCTAATGTCCTCTGTCATTTTATCCTGCCTGGCAAAATCGGTATTGAAATCTCCTACTACTATAACATTTGTGAAACGAGCGGTTGTAATTTCCAAAAGTGTATGGAGCAGCTCACAAAATTTTTGCCAGTCTCCATTTGGTGACCTATAGATACCTAACACTGCTACCTCAAATCGATCATCAATTTTTAACCTTAGTCCCGTCACCTCTAAATCCATCTCAACAGAAAATCTCTTAACAAAATCCAGTTCATAAGTTTGGGTATGTTTAGCATTGCTAGTGAATATACATACACCACCACTTCTATGAGCTATTCTACAAAATTCTGATCTCAGTGAATAGCCTGGAATCCTAACTTGATTTATTTCCTTTATTTTTAAGCCATGCTCTGTGAAAATAACAATGTCAGGATCCTCCTGTTTAAGAAATACTTCTAATCTGTCAATTTTGTTGCGAAGATACTGAATATTTTGATGATAAATACTAAAAACCTTACCATCTTGTGCTACTCTATCTCTAGCATTTGTAGCTATTTCCCTTTCCCTGTTTTGAGCCAATTTACTAAAAAATCGTTATTTGTTTTTTTGACTGTTTTTAAACCAGAGGATTGCAAACGGCTTTCAATCAGCTCTGCCAATCTATTACAAAAGATTACTTTGCCAGATCGATTTAGATGCAACCCATGATTAGTGAAGTTATGTCTTTTCAGCCTTTCATTTAGAAAACAAATCCCCAGTTGTTTAGAATTCTTATTTTTTAGGCTGTTGATTGTATTATGGATTGATTTGTTTGTCGAGTTGATTGCTTCATTTAATTCTGGCCTATCAAACCTATTAGGAATAGTACTTATTATTAAGTTTGTTTTTTTGCTGAGTGGCACAATTTCCTTGATTTTTTCTGTTACTTGAGGAAGATGATTCAAGTTAGGTTCATTTATATTATTTGAGCCACCCAGTACAATTAGATAGTCATTTTCATCAAAATCTTTAGTTTGTTCCCTAGCTGACTCTACAACTGCATTAATTGATGCACTTGACTTGAAAAAACATTGGACATCAAATTTATTTTTTAATCTTTTATCAAGGAGATCACTGCAATCACGTCCATGACTGGACGTCAGTAGCAGAACTCTCCCTTTCCTATCTTTATTTCCCTCAGCTATATTTTTGGTTGCTGTCTTCAAAACCTCACTGTATGTTTTATTTCGACCATTTTCAGAGCATTTCCCATCATTTAGGTTAGATTCTATTTTTTTGCATTTGGACGGAGGTTCTATCATACATTTAGTATTATCAAATTTAGATTTTAGTTTCTTTATTTCCTCCGACATTAGACTACATTGATTTTTTAGATTTAGTATTTCTTTTTTATGGTCTTCATCTCGTAATTTTATAATCAGTTCCAAAGATTTAATTTCTTCTACCATCCCTAACCTTTCTTCCTCAGACGTTTTTAAAGTTACTTCTAATTGGTTTTTTAAATTAGTGTGGCTACTTTGTAGTTGAGCAACTTTTTCGGCTAAAGTAGTTTGAAGAACTGGGGTTTTTGGTTTTGGCGTTTTTGAATTTTGGTTTTGGGAACGCGTAAGTACTCTCGCTATGTTTACATTTCTATTATTAACCTTCGGTGTTTTACTTGAGCTCATCTTCCTATCTAAGAAATTATATTACTTGCAATAATAATAATTGATTTATAAATGATAGGATTTTAATTTGGTTATAATTTTAGTCAAGTAAACTATCTATGTTTATTTTTAAATCTCGAAAACCTAACCTCAAAATAACCTCTAAACGATGTTTGGCTTATAAAATAGAATTAAGAATTAAAATCTAAAACAAAATGATAAAACGTGATCAAGAAACAATTAATAATGAAATTAATACAAAATTTGTACTTATCCTTGACTATTTATAACACAAAATCTTCCAAAACCCAGGAGCGAAATTATGTATGACTTTCATTCACATCACATCAAGGTCATCATTATACACGTACGGGATATGAAAATTATGTTTGACGCATCATCACGTCTGAACTACTGGACTGATTAACTTGAAATTTTGCATGTAGGCTAGATTCTCAATTAACCAAGGATGGTTAAAATAGGCCTATTTTAAATTCTTCAAAATTTCATTACGTCAAGTTTTCAGATTATCAAGTTTGAAAATAGATCCTTGCGAAGCACGGGTTCCTGCTAGTATTACCACGACGACTGAAGGCAATCACAGGTAGGGAGTTTAGAGCTCAATTGAAGAGGGAGTTACTAGATATATCTCCATACTCAAGGGAGGAATTTATTGCTCATTATGAGTGTTTGGGAAGTTAAGTTAGAAAAATATTAAAATATGACTAGTTAGATAATGGACTTAAATTTTGACGAATCCGCATGCCCCCTCCATGGGCGGTCAATGGATGACTGATTAATAATAATAATAATAATAATAATCTTCAACTTGGTGCCAACCTAACAAAGTCAACTCAACTTAATGCCTACTTGACAAAATTTTTAATTTAGTTACCAGAACAACTGTTTCGAAGAGGTACTCTCTCTAGATTATAGTTCTATATTAACATATGGTATGGACATTGTGATTATAATTATAAGATATTGGAATAAGAAGAATATACATGCTAAAAGACGAACTTTAAACCCTTAAAAACCACCCTTAGAGTTAAAATATCGCCAAAAGATTTCTTAGTGCGCCTCTAAAGGGCCAACTAAACATACCTACCAAATTTGAAGGTTTTTGGTCCGGTAGATTTTTAGTTCTGCGAGTGAGTGAGTGAGTGAGTGAGTCAGTCAGTCAGTGAGTGCCATTTCGCTTTTATATATATAGATAATACTCGATAATACTTTAATATACGTAGCAATACAAAAAAATGTTCCTTGGCTCATTAGGGGCAACGATGATAGCAGTGACGATGATCTTCTTTTGCTATACTCTTGCAGTAGTAGTGGTTGATCTCATTGGGTGCACTCAAGAAATAAGAAAAGAAAAAAATATGGCGAGTTCCATCACTTGATGCGAGATCTCCAAGCTGATGAAGACAAATTTAGGGGGTACTTCAGACTTAGTAAGGACCAATTCAGTGAAGTTTTATGATTTATTAATGATAAAATTAAAATAGAAGATACCAACTACAGAGAATCTATAAGTAGCAGAGAACGACTAGCTGTCTGCTTAAGGTGCAGACAAATAATATTGATGATAGTATATTGATAGTTACTGCTCATTTATCATTTTATTAATACTAGTAGTTCTGTGAACAGTAGACCTCACGCAGTATTCTCATCCACAAATACTGATTGAAACTATAGACCTTATGGAAATACAGCAATAGACTGGCTTCTCCACACATCTGTGTAATCACTTGTCAGCTGATTTATGATGAATAATTCTGAAGTCTGATTTTTACTCTATTATTGGCGTATGAAGGAGGCTCCTTTTTCCTTTTATATTATCCTTGAAATGAAAAATTTCCAAAAACCTTGTATATAAGTCGACGCGCAATTAAAAAATGAACATACCTGTCAAATTTCATAAAAATCTATTACCGCGTTTCGCCGTAAATGCGCAACATTTGAACATTCAAACATTAAGAGAAATGCCAAACCGTCGACTTGAATCTTAGACCTCAATTCGCTCGGTCAATTATATGCTAGAAGTAAATATATTATTGAAACATTTTTTTGCATCGTTTGTTATATCATAGAAAAATTATATACAATCTTTCATACCTACTCAATCTATACTTCAGGAGTAATATTTCTCTAAATTATCCTAATTAATCCACTGTATTGTAGTTTGAAGTACTACGTAGTGAGTTTCTCGATTGTTTGAATTAATTGGGTATTAGTAGTTCATAATGATCGCAGCAGTCAACAAGTAATTGCTGACTTGACTAGCCTGCAAGACAGCAATTCAATGATATTTTCCGTGAATTATTATTACATGTTGATAATACATTAATAATAATAATAATAATAATAATAATAATAATAATAGAGAAACGTTCATAAAAAGAAAATTACATACAGTTGAATAAGTGATTTATTATGTCTATAAATAAAATAAATCATACATTACTAGGATCATATTTCATTAATGAAAACAATCTCCACTTCAATAGCATGCCTACCAACTTCAGAATGATAAAAATAGCTTTGTTCTTAGCAAATTTCTCTATTAGGTGTTTTAGGTAATGTTTAGAAGGCGAGATCTTGAAATCTCTGCCGTTTCCTCATTTTTCATTTTTTCAAGCAAACGCGAGCCAAAATATTAATTTCTAGGCGCTGAATCCGAATCTGAAATTAGAATTCTTTTTTCTCCATTTTTACGCGATTTAGGTTTTTGATGAGAGATCTTTATCGGAAACGTCCGCTCGGATGCCTGGAGAAAATTGCTCCCAGAGCGATTCGAAAACATCTGCAGGCTAGCAGAGTTTTCTTGGAAACGTCGGCTGGCAGATACGCAGAGGGCGATGTGAACACCTGCATTGCTTAAGCCAGCGACAGATCTTTTTACATCCATCCATCCACAGACTCTGCAGAGCTGCCGCCACCGGTTACAGATTGATATCCGGTGTGAGGTAAAATGGTTTATAAAACATCTCCACCGGTTCATTGTAGAAGACTTTTCTAGTATTCAATGTATTGATATCACTGCGACTTTGATGTTGCCTCTTCTTACAAATAAATACTACCCTCTCAATGGAACAGTTGAAGAAAATGTTTGCAAACTGGCTAGGGAAACAATAGTCCCATCTGTACTCCCAGAATTCGAAGAAACTATACTATAGTGTGAGGGTCAGCTATTGTTGTAGATATTCTGAGGGGTGCCCAGCCCCCCAAGGGCAATGGCGCATGCCCCACCCCAAAACCAAGTGTAATGCCCCCCCCCCCCAAAGTACCCCAATTCCCAACCCTTTAGTTTTTAACATTAGTCAGTGTATGACAATAAAATTCACATCTTACATTCTAATCTTCCAAAGGACATCATTTACCTTTGGTCTTGTGAGGAATTCTTTCTGTTTTCATAATATTGTAAAAATATATACCATCGTTTCTTATTTCTTTTAAAATAAAATAAAGTATCGTTTTGAGACTAGCAGTACACCCGTTCTTGTTCGGGAGGACTAGAAAGTACTACATTACATCAGGAAAAACTACATGACAAATATTTTAATAGGATATTAAAAAATGAGTAAGGGAAGCTTTGCTTTTTAAATGTTAAGGTTACTTATAAAAAGTTAATTAATAATATCATTGATAATTCTTTATTGCAAAAGAATATTGCATAGCAATTTTGGTACCTTAGCATTCATACAAATTTGGAACGATTTTATTCATACAATATAATGTCGGCAAGTTTAGGTATTCTAAATCCTATACTATTAAACGAGCGAATTCTGTTTAGATGTTTTGATGTTTAAATGTTCAGATGTTTGTATTTCACCGGATCTCGAAAACGAATCTAACGATTCTCACGAAATTCAGAACATAGTAGGTTTATAATATAAAAATTCGATTGCACTAGGTCTCACCCCTGGGGAAACTCGCTGAAGAACATTAGACATTAAAAGAATTTATCCATCCTTGGAAAAACAGCTGATAATTTTGTCGTCTGTTGATGATGGAAGTGAGTGAGCGAGTGCATGTGTGTGGAACTGAGACAAAATATTATGACTCAGCTGTTGAACTTTTGTACCTAATTCAATCAGGTACTCTTAGTGGCAGTTGTACAAAAGCCGGTTAAATTTTAATCCTGATTAATTCCAGTAGAACCAATCAGATAAGCTATCTGTTTGAGATGGTCTTCTGTGATTTGGTTCAAGTGAAATTAATCAGGATTAAAATTTAACATGCTTTTGTGAGAGAAATTTTTTGCATTCCTCTGGGAATTAATCTCAATCCACTGTGATTAGATAGAACCTTTCTGTATGAACTATGAATATTTATTATAATTTCTTCTTTCGTAATAATTTTTATATGCTTTTGTAGGTACTCCAGAGCGTAGCTCGGTGTCCCGATATTTATCATAAATTGGAACAGGTTGTCACTGATGTTGTGTTGTTGGTAGTATTTACTTTCTAACATTAAAGGAGTAAATAACACAAGTCGAACAAAATGTATCTTTAAATGGTTTGGTTTTTGGAAAAAAGATATCTATCCTCAGAGGAGATTTTGACAGATAGTTTTCTAGTTATTTAGCTTTTTTGAACAAGTACATTTTGTAAATTCTATCTATTAATACCAAATATCGGGGCACCGAGCTTTGCTCGTTATTTATTCATTGATAAACAGAACTCAATTCTTTAAAATGATTGGGGAAGGATTAATATGCACAGCCCAAAACTGTTTCTTCCCCGATACGCAACGTTGCATATGCGAGACTGTGAAAATGGGGGAAATTTCTCGCACATTCAAAGTTGCGTATCTTGTGGAACACTTCAGATAAAAAATCCAAAAAGTAGTCCTGCGCGACCACTCAATTCATTGGAAATTTTATCATCTTTAATATTATATGGAGAATGCTTTTTCTCCATTAACTCAAGGTTCTCGAGATTAAATAGAAAACATGAAAAAAGTCCAAAATTTTGGGGGTGAAGTCGCCCTCTGGCGTGTCAGCAAATTTCAGATTAGAATTCAGCGTCCCAAAATACATAATATGTATATTATAGAACCATCGAAAAAAATTATTTCGGGGCTGTTTCCTGAAAAATGCCCATTTGACTGGACTGTAAGTTGTTATCCTATTATACTAAGCGAGCAATTTCTGTATATCTGTTTATATTTTTCCATTTTTATATCTCGTTATCTGGCTATCTGGTTATATTGTAATTTATGTTCAAGGGATCTCGGAAACGGCTCTAACGATTTTCACGAAATTCGGAATATAGTAGGTTTATCATATCAAAATTCGATTGCACTAGGTCTCATCCCTGAGAAAACTCTCTGAAGGACATGAAAAGGATAATTCATCCTTGTAAAAACAGATGATGATTTCATCGTCTGTCGATAACAGAAGATGCGTGTGCCTGTGTGGGAGATTAGCTGTGTAATCAATTAGCTTACCGTAGGCTCTTCATGGATTTATTCTGTGAGCTTTTGTATGTAAATAAATAAATCTCGCGAGAAATCTAGAAATTTTAATTGACTCGATCAAAATACAGTAATCTGATTTGTTGACATGAGATGCTATATATCATAATATTCAAAGTTAATCATTATTTTACAGTTCTAAGTGATTAGAAGGTGTTATTTTGTCATTCAATTTGGTATGTAAACAATCTAAATTAGAAGTTTTATGTTTTCAAATATTTGGACTGAAAATTTCACTTACATTCAAGTGTATGTGATGAATTTTCTCCTCTTTTGACTCCCGTGAATTATACTTCTGTTTTCAATACCGTTCAAAAGTTACAGCCAATTGATTGATAATCTTTATTTTCTCATTTTTCTTGCGATTCTACTGTTATTAAAGAGTCTCTAGAATGAGTACAATACATGATAGAAACTTGCGATTGGTCTTAAATGAGAGAAAATTTCATGCTCTATAAACTGAGTAGCCTTAAATTGATCTTGCATTACTGTTTATATCGAAAAATTGTCGAGACTGTGAAAATGAGAAAAATATAGCAAATTCCTTGATTTTTTGAAACAAACGTATCTTACTTCACGATTATATTTTTACAAAAATCATTCACCTCTCATAAAAGAGGAGATTCTTTTCTTCAAATCAAGAACAAGTATCATTTTGAGTTACCGAGACACACAGTTTTGAATATAGGAATCGGTCATTTTTCTATGCATTGAAATATGGGCTAAAATACACTAAAGGAGGAATTTCCTATTTTTTAAACAAATTTTAGTGATATGATACATGATTTCCAACCGCCTTGACGAGCTGTAGTACGAGGAGATGTGATCATTCAGTCAAAAGTTATAAGTGATTAAAGTTTTGATCCTGGACGTATCCTTATGTGTGCCCCCCACTAGGAAATACTGAAATCTAACGAGTGATTTTCATAGAACATAACCCTCGTAAGGTGATTTAAGCCGAAATGTTTCTTTTTTGTTAGGAAGGCCATGAAAAGGTATTATAATGAGAATTTGAATTTTGGCTGTAGGACATTATTTGGTACCTAAGGAATTCTGTTCAGAATTAATATTGTTAATTCACGTGATGTGTGGCTTTCTATCATTACTAGAAAAAGATCCTAGTTGTATAGGGTAGAAGTGGTAGGTTTGCATAATTTTGGAAACCCCTTAAAAAATACCCCTTTTTTGAAAACTCTTACCTCCGGAATCAAAAATCGTAGAGTCCTGCGCGACCACTCAATTTATTGGAAATTTTATTATTTTCAATATTCTACAGAATGCTTTTCTCGAAAAGTTAAAGGTTCTCAAGATTAAATGGAAAACTTGAGAAAAGTCCGAAATTTTGGGGTTTTTTGGGAGTTTTGGGGGTGAAGCCACCCTCTGGCGTGTCAGCAAATTTCAGATTAGAACTCAGCACCCCAAAATACATATAGAACCATTGCGAAAAATTCTTTCGGGCTGTTTCCTGAAAAACGACCATTTGACTGGACTATTATACAAAACAGAAAAAAGTAATGAAGCATTACAATAATTACTTGATCACTGTGTGGTAATAGGGTGTAAATTTGAAAGATTGAAATTGGCTTCATTTAATTTTTTTCACAAATTTTTGACAAGAGAAGTTTTTCCTTCTGTCAAATTCACTAGAGTTTGCGATGTTGTTTATAAATGCATTCCCATTTCAAAGACATTAATATCATCATGAAACGCCTTCGAAATTAAAGTAATTATTAGATTAACATGTACATTACAATTTAACTTATCATTGTGCTTTTAAGAAAATTAGGTTGCAACAGCAAGGAAACTCAAACACAGGACCATTAAAAATTGAAATTAAGCAAAGGAAATCAGAATAATAGTGGATGATGAAGTTATAATTTATTTTTGTCAAAGATCTACCTTCAAACTCATGGGCTTAAAATGACTAAAATTCCTGCATACAAAATATTATCAATTGTTTTTTTTATGCTTTATATTGAGTTAAACTTAGCAAAATATAGCATTGTAAAGGTGGAAGAAAGTATTAAAATTAATTACATTAGGATATATACCTTGATTTTTTAGCCATGATTCAAAATGACATAAAATATAAAAAAAATCATGCCCCCGCCCCAAAAATGTTGATGGCGCAAATTGCGTCATGCCCCCCCTCTTGTGGGCACCCCTGGGATATTCTTATTGTTATGAATATTCGACACTTTCCTTCGAAACCTTCCAGATTGTAGACTGGACAGACAATAAGCCCTGTTGTGAGAAAAAGCACAATGTTCCTTCCGAGAAGAGTTTCAGCTAGAAAAGGTCTTGTTATGGAATACGTTTGAACCTCCGATAACATCCCCCCATGTTTTTGGCGACCCATTTCCCTCTTAGCAGGTTACTTTCAACTCATTTATGTAATTCGAACAAGAATGCAACTTTCAAAGCCAAACAGCAATACAAACATGGATAGAAAGAACTTCTTTCCTCTTCAAAGAAGATGAGTGAATATTTCAAGATGATAATGCAATATTGTCCATATATGATTTACTAATAATAAGGATGGAGAAGAGAATTACAATCATATTCATTTCTCTTATAATCATATTCATTCGCAAAGTTGAAATATATCTTTCCTGTTAAATCTATGATAAAAAACGTGAATTATCTCGATTTCCGAGTATCAAAAATGGCCATGAATAATTTTTTGTGGAATCTATCGATTGGAACTCAACAGTTATGTAATCAGGGTGATTCCCCCTGCCTAGAACTGAGGTTCTCACCTCTCAAATATTCAAATTCAGTATTATTTTGGTGAAAACGTGAATTATCTCGATTGACGAGTTTAAACTAGCCATAAATACATATTCAATTTTTTTCATTAGAACTTATAATGGACAGGACAGGTTCTGACCTCCTCTTCATTGAACTTTCATAATCGATGATCTATCTATAAGCATATTTTTGTGCTCAAATCAAATCAACACCCTCAAAGGTAATATGAAAAAAAATCTACTCTTATCTTAATAATATTATATCAGTATTCTCGAAATAACTCATTTTTCTTGTTGCAGATTTTGTTATGAATGCTGTGAAAACGTTAAAAATGAATATAACAAAGTAAATGGAGAAAAACATCTATGAAAAATTTTCACTGATTTGAATCTTAAATAAACACCTCAAAGGTAAGTTGAAGTAATAAAATATCCTTTCTTTTAACAGTTATAACCGTTATATGAAATATCAATCTTTTATTAATAATGAAAGTCAAATATATTGGAAAATAATAATTTTTTCATCTGTTTCAGATTGTGTTCTAGGATCAAGATGATATCAGGACTACGAAAAGAATAAAAAGTAGAAGATGAATGAATATAAGTTGAAGTTTAGTACAAGGACATCTCAATAAATTTTTGCCAATCGAATAATACTCAAATCAACACCCTCAGGAGGTAATCTGATAAGAATATTAACATTTTTTTAACGATATGATTTCAACTTAAATTTTTACTAATATTTCTACTAAATAAACTTCTAATTATCCGGTTAATGAAAATTTTTGATTTTTTCAGCACCCAACTCCTATCAACATCAACAGACTGAATCAAACATCTGTAGATAGTGCATGGAATCAATATAGCAGAAATGGGCTACAGTGAGTCGGGTGGCGCCGATGAGTTTTCAAGGACAGTAAAGAACTGAGTGTAAGACAACTCTACATCCAGGCTATCATCACGCGAATGAGGAGAAACAACGAACACATAAGACTGGCACAGATCATAACCATCAAACAAGGCAGAGAAACACGTATTCAATAGTACCAAGAATGAACACTACATTTGGGCAAAGAAACTACACATATTTGGGACCAAAAATTTATAATTCAATACCAAGTTACATTAGGGAAGAATTCAATAGACACAGGTTCAAGAAAAGTTTATTTTCCTGGTTGGTTGATATTGGAGTGGAAAATTGTGAAAATTTAGTTAGACTGTAAATATTGAAACTATTTATTCTTCATTCCACTCTTTACTGTTTTTCATTTTTCTAAAAATAACCTTTCTTATTATTATCCTTAATAGAACATTAATATTTATTTACTAATTCCATAATTTTGTTTGTTTGTATTATACATTTTTACTAATTTTATTATAAAAAACTTTAATCCCATATCAGTGAATGAAGTTTGTAAATAGTAATTATTACACGCAATAAGCAACTAATTACTTATACCCCAACACATATAATATATAGTGGGGTGTATATTTATTCATTGAAATTATCATTTATTCATTGTTGAAACACCGCTGATTTATGTAGTTATATTACAATACTATATTATCAATATTCTAATGTTGCATTCAATCTTCATTGTAATTAATAAGTTTTCATAATATGTGAAATTTGTTGCATAATTGGCTGTTGTACTGTAATTTATTGTAGATTCGTGTATGAACCAGAATGTATTGTAACTTACTTGAATAAAATTAACTTGAATCTTACCGTTTCTGTAAAAATACATATATAGTCAGCTGATTAAAAGTGAATTGCTCATACCCCTGTCATTGAGCAGTTAATACAGCACTAGCTGGGGGACTCTTACTACTTAGCCTTAGCATGTTCTCCATATGTTCAAATCTATGATTAAATTTGAACTGCATTATACAATACAAGAGGCGTGCTACAAGATGCGTGCCCCAAGGCTCTATTTTGGGGCCCCTGCTCTTTGTTCTGTACACTAACAATGTGCAGTCCTCAGTCCCAGTGGGTTCAAACATAACACTTTATGCCGATGATACGACATTGATGTTTAACAACAAAAATTTAGCTGATCTTGAAGTGGATGCTAATATAAAAACAAATATGGTAGCACAATATTACAATGAGTCACTTCTGTCAGTAAACCCCCAAAAAAGTAAATATATTATGTTTGGTTCTAAGCATCAAATGTTCCAGCCTGTGATTAGCATTGGCGAGTCCACTGTTGCAAATGTAAAAGAGGCAAATTTTTTGGGATTGATTGTTGATAAGGATCTGTCCTGGAATGCACACACTGACGGTCTGGCAACTAGAATTAGTAGGAATCTATTTATATTGAGAAATATTGTCAGGTATGTGCCAAATGACACAGCGAAATTATTATATTATGCTTTAATATATTCCCATATTGTGTATGGAATAGAAATTTGGGGTAGCTCTTCATTGAAAAACATTAATAAAATATTTATTTTACAAAAAAAGGCAATAAGATACCTGGCAGGATTAGGCTACAACCACACATGCCGAGAAGCATTCAGAGAACTATCACTTCTTACGGTTCCTTGTATTTTTATTTATAGAGTAATTTTGTTTGTAGTTAAGAATATTAATAATTTTAATACTAATTCAGACGTGCACCATTATAATACGAGGTATAGGGGCAATCTTAGTGTTCAAGCTCACAGGCTTTCTCTTTTTGAGAAAAAACCTAGTTATGAAGGAGTGAAATTATTAAATGGTCTTCCAACTTATTTAAACCATACATCGGCTACTTTCAAAACAGATTTATATAGGTTTTTGGTTGAGAAGAGGTATTATAGTCTTCAAGAATTCGTTAATGATACATGACGTAGCCTATTCTTATAGACTAGTAATTTGTAATTAGATGTAAAATTCTATTTTATAGAAACTCTCATATGACTATTGTATTGATTGATTTATGAATTGTTTTGACTTTGATAATTGACGTTGTTCAACTATATGGATGTTTTGTTCTATATTATGTTGAATAAAAATATATTCTATTCTATTCTATTCTAATAGTATGTAATCAAGAATAACTAGTTTAAAATGATTTTCCTGTAATAAATATGAATATTAAAAAAAAAATAACAGTATCACAAGGTTATTCTGATTCATTGGAGTTTTTATCTGCATGTGCATTTATCCTTTCAGCATAATAGGATACAAATACTATAGTTGACCGCGCAAAAATAGTCTGATGGAAATTGAAATGGCTGAGTACCTTCTCACCCCCGAACCCATAGACGTTTACAAGTCAAAATATATACCGGTATTAGAAAAATATTTATCAATTTGACAACTTCTTCAATAATAAACATAATTTGCACTCATCCTTTCCAACAGACTATTCTCGTGCGGTTAACTATAGGGACCTATGGCATTAAATAAAAAGTGTCTGATAATAATAATAATAATTTATTGATTCTTCTTCACTTTTACTACAATTGAAAAAAAAAACCAAAAACTTTGTATACATCATAAAAATATAAAAAGAATCAAATGGCTCACAAGACTTTCGTCTGATTGTGAGCCTAAGGAAAATACAAACAAGAAATTACAAAAATGGTGAAAACAACTACGGTAAGCAAATGAAGAAGAACAAGAGGCTTGAAAAACTAAAGAAACTATAGTAAGGTTAAGAAAAACACTAAGGGCCGTTTGCATGGTCAAAGCTTAAAGGAAATTAAATCAGCTGGTGGCTTAAACTCAAAATGAAACACATTATAACAAACACGACTTGATACGTATTTAATCCACTTAAAATGAAATTTAGTTTGAACTGTGACTGTTCAAACGGCACTAAGAGTCAGTTGCACAAAATCCGGTTAAATTTTAAACGTGATTAATTTTACGAAAATCAATCAGAGAAGCCTTTTTTTTCTAATAGGCTTTCTCTGATTGGTTCTCGTGGAGTTAATCACGGTCAAAGTTTAATCGGCTTCTGTGCAACCGGGCCTAACTCTCCAAATTCATCTGATTTGAAGCTTCTCTTCAATTAGATAGATATTCAAGTTATAACTGTGTTATAACTCTGAAAATAATGTCATAACTCTCATAACACTGTAAAAAAATAATAATCAGTTGATATGTATTGAACAATACCTTTGGTTTTATTACGAAAATCGATTTGGAGCTTTTATTTGCATAAATCAATATACTTCATAGGTAGCGAATAGCAAGATGGGCCCTGTTGTCATTATATTTTCAAATGGCTGCAAGGGACCATTCCGTTATGCACTATAATTCTGGGTACAAGTGGATCTTCGAGCAATAAACATTCCCTTTAGGTTATTTTACTGTTGGTTATGGATACTCGGCATTCTGTGCGACGTCATAGTTCCTAAGAATATTCTAGTGACGTCATAGTGACTAAGAATATCACTGCATGTGTATGCGCGTGCGTAGGTTGCCCTGTGACGTAACGTACTAAGAATATTACGGTACACCGGAATGGTGGGAGGCCAGCCAAGTTTGAGAAGTGGTGGTACAAGGGTCGCAGAATAGAAGTTGTTGATAGCTACAAGTACCTTGGAATAACCCTAACTTCATCACTCTCACCGGAGGAACAATTTAACTCAAGTGTAGCTAAGGCAAAGTTTGCACTAAACTCATTCTCCAGGATCATCGCAAGTGAGGAGGTGAATTTCAGCAGCAAGTTGAATGTTTTCAATGCAGCCTGTAAAAGTATTGTTTGTTACGGTGCACAAGCGTGGGGCTATGAGTGTGGCAGGAGAAAGTTGAGATGCTGCAACGATTTTTCTTGAGAAAAGTTTTTAATCTACCAAAATGTTCTCAAAATTTTGCTTTGTATTTGGAGACTGGATTGACACCCATTTTTATGTACACACTCAAGCTGCACCTCGATTATGTGAAAAAAATGTGTGAAGTTAATGAAAATTTAGTGTTGCAAAGCTGAAGATGAAGTAGTTTCCTATAATGCTCCAATAAATTTTTGGCTCAAGGTTTTGCAAAAATTTCCAATTAGTAGAGATTTGAATAAAATCCTATTTTTTAAAAAAGTAAAAATTTAAACTTGTGATAAACTGCTTTCAAACTTCAAATTATTCGCCAAGAGCTGGCAAACCTAACATCTCAAGTTCAAATGTATGTTCTCTAAAGTTTTCTTCGAACAAAGATGAAAAACTTCTTCAACCATGTTTGAAACTTCCAGTAGTAACAGTTTTTAGTGGATTCCCAAACGCTGGTTCTGTCTCTTATCTAATTTGAGTGATTATATTCAAGTTAATGAAAATTTAGTGTTGCAAAGCTGAAGATGAAGTAGTCCTATGATGCTCCAATAAATTTTTGGCTCAAGGTTTTGCAAAAATTTCCAATTAGTAGAGATTTGAATAAAATCCTATTTTTGTTTTCGCATTAGTTTTCAAACATCAATACTTGAAATTTCTCATTTATCTTTATCTTCATCCATCTTTATCTCGTAATCCGGAATTAGAAAAGTAGACGGCCTTTCTGGTGTTTTCATACGTTTATATTATCACCCGATGTCAATAACCGCACTCCGAAAAGAAAATAGTTTTTCACTGAAGAGATTAATTGCTGACAATTATACCGAACCGACCTGAATCGAATCGAATAACTGCTGACTCCGTAATCACTATGGTTGATACTAACTACACTACTCCTATACTACTGTTTAACTATGTTCACTCTTCGATCGCTCGAAATAGACTGAAGTGTAAAAAAAATTGAAAAAAATACAGATGCTTCACATTGCTTTGAAAGATTAGTGTGAGAAAGTAACAAATTAGATAGTTGAGACCCTTAATTTGAAATGGAATAGAAAACTAATTATTAATAAGATCAATGAACTAATAAATAAATCTCCAAATTCCAATTCAATATAGTTTTAATTTTACTCGATGAAATACGTACTATATTGAGTCAAAAAAATTGAACTGAACTTTCAATGCATTACTGTATCAACTAAAACTAAGTTGATATTTTCCTTTATAAAAAAATATTTAACCTATAAAAGTCGTTTTTATGAATGGTAATCTGGGAAGAAATGCCACAGCAATCTATTTACCCATCAAATAAACATGAATTGGACTTTGTTTATTATTTATTGAAGATTCCCCTAGAGTAAAAACTTAAACGCTGTTTTCCCACAAAACAGCTTTTTTGAGTCACTACAGTAATGATCTCCTGGTGCGATATATGGTTTATCCATCATCTGCCTCATCAAAAAAATTATTGAAAATCCTTATTAGGCGGAGTTAATAGAATTTTTCAGGTTGAGGTTAGTTAAACTAGAGTGATTGTTGAGAGTACTTACAGTTTTGACAAAGTGTTTTACAGTTTGTGTTGTAGCCATCATTCTGTTTAGGAATAAGAGACATGACAGCTGATTCTTTGACTCCGTAATGAGCTAGAGTGTTGAGTTTCTTCCAACCACAAACTGATTTGGTCGTCACATCTTCGTCTTGTAATGTCAGATGTCCGCCTCTTCCATGCCGCCATTCTAAATAGAAAAACTAATTTAATTAACATTTATAACAACCAGTAAAAATTTAAACTTGTGATAAACTGCTTTCAAACTTCAAATTATTCGCCAAGAGCTGGCAAACCTAACATCTCAAGTTCAAATGTATGTTCTCTAAAGTTTTCTTCGAACAAAGATGAAAAACTTCTTCAACCATGTTTGAAACTTCCAGTAGTAACAGTTTTTAGTGGATTCCCAAACGCTGGTTCTGTCTCTTATCTAATTTAAGTGATTATATTCAAGTTAATGAAAATTTAGTGTTGCAAAGCTGAAGATGAAGTAGTCCTATGATGCTCCAATAAATTTTTGGCTCAAGGTTTTGCAAAAATTTCCAATTAGTAGAGATTTGAATAAAATCCTATTTTTGTTTTCTCATTAGTTTTCAAACATCAACATTTGAAATTTCTAGTTTAGTCGTTAGTTGTAGAATGAAAATTTAAATTGGTAGTGAAAAGTGAAAATAACCTCATTCTTTATCGAAACGTTTATTCATCAAAATTTGGGAGAAAGGCAGTTTTTGGCTATGCCTGTCTTCTCCCAATCATATTATAATATCATGATTTGTGATTGTCAATAAATGAAATTAATTAATTAAAACCGTTGCATTAGTTTAAATACAGAATGTCTCATTCAAATTAAGTACAATGTGGTTTTCATGTTGCATACATCTCGGGCATAAAATTTAAAAATCTGGTGTGGTACACTTACACAACTTTTCCTGCTCATCGAACTGTAAGCCTCATTCTTAAACGAGAATAATATAGGCGAATAACATAGTGACGATTGGCGGCTACATATTTAAAAATAAAATCATACTATTTTATATAATTGTTTTCAGAGTATATTTTCCTTTTGTAAATTATTGTGAAATTCGATGATTTTTTAAAAGCCGTCAAAACAGCTGTTCTACAGATGAAATATCTTGACTATGTGTTATTTTGAATAAACTGCTCTACCTACCTACCTAATGTACGAGAAGGAGGTTACAAGTCAATTTCTCAAGGATGGAGTGGACCCCCTATTAGTTTCCCAGAAAGGAGACTTAATTGCTTAGGTGAAAAGAGCTGTATAATATGTTAAAAGTATAAAATATCTGGGAATAACTTTCGATTCTGATATGAAATTCAAATCACACAACGATTCACTAAAAACCATAATGAGAGCAGCACTTTACAAGTGTTCTAGAATAAGTAGCTATTTTCCTGTTGGCACTATAAGAATTAATGATACTAAGTGCGCTATACTATGGCATCTCAATACAAAATTTAGAACCAAAATACTGTATTTGAAACAACCATCACAGAATATTGTAAAAAGAATAATAAGAACTCTTTTTAATAGTATCGAACGTCAGCTATTAGGAATTATGTCAATGGGTTATTTCAAAAACCAATTCAGAGAAATCAATAAATAAACTATGAATTAAGAAATAGAATTTATAGACCTCACAGATTCAACAATAAGTATGGTTAAAGAGCTCCAGAATGCAGAATTTCATATGTTTTGAACTCAGTGCCTATTGAATTGTGTAACTTACAAAGAAAAAGTGAAATTGAACAAAATTAAAGTTATTCTTTATGACAATTAATTAATGATTGAGACATACTGTTGGATATCAGAGTAAAAAAGCAAGCTTACAATGGTTTAGTCAGACAGGCAATCATTCAATGAGAATATAGGATAAGGTTTCATATTATGTTGTAAATTATTATTTATTAATTTTGCACTCTACATTTTAATAATATTCATCCAATGTATTACATATTTATATATTTGTTTATATATTGCATTTGAAGGTATTTCTTTTAATATCTATCAAATAGCTGATACCTAGAGGGATTGAATATAATATGTATAATGTTTTTATTGAAATTGTATTTTAAAATAAATGAATTGAAATTGAAAGCTTTTTGACATTCATTTGAACAAACGCATATATATATATATATTATATATATATATATATATATATATATATATATATTATATATATATAAAATATTATAATATATTATATATATATATAAAATTGTAAAGTTTTAATATTATTATAAATATTATCGTGTACAATACATACGTTGTTGACAAAACTTACCTAGATCTAAATCATAGATTGAAGGACGCAACGAAAATGGTGTATTTTTGTAGAGGGCGTCTAATATTTTTGATTTCACCTGGCTTATAGTATCACAATCTAATACTTTGCACTGGGTCTTCTCATCCAACTCATCTTGTACTGCCTGCAAAGCCATATCCAATTACTTATAGATTCCATAGAGCATATAAAACATATAGCCTATCTAATAAATTATATTAAAAAATGAAATTAATGCATATTATACAGAATCCGGCATAAAAACCTGACGGATTTTAAGGGATGATAATTGAAGTGTGTTTCGTACAATTAAAACATGTAATATATCAAATTTTGCAATGAACAGTGAATTACATAGATTACTCGCAAAGTCTTTTTATTTGGAGACTATGTCATCCAAATGTTTTAAGTTACTTTTCACACACTCACTTAACCTAATACTAAAACTTGCCATTGCTTGCTCAATCATCACTTGTGGATTTGCTTCAATTTCTTGTTGAATGACTTCCTTTAGTTCTGTGGATTGTTGGCTGCCCAAAAACGATAATTTTGTTAATTCACAAATCACGACAATTTTGAAAATGTGTCTCTTCATTTGAAAGAATAACGGAATCCTGGTGGACATTTTCGAGAATGATCTCGCAAGCGGCTTTGCGATGTGCCCAATCATTTGCATTAAGTTGTTGCACTAAAATTATCTACACTATATATACGGATGGAATTTTTGGTCGGAATGAAGAATTCGTCGAACACTTCGATCAGAAATGGCTAGCGCAACAGCATGTTTCGCTGCTGAACGTCGTGGTGACCGTGTAACAGCTCTCTTACCGCATTAATGTTTTCAGGCGTTCTCACAGTCCGTTTTCGTCCTGTTGGTTTCGTTTTCAAAGCAGACGACGTGCTCCTAAAATTCATTACCCACAAAAAGATCGTATTCCTACTGGGAACAGGCGCGTGTTGATTTAAATTGAAATCTCTGCGAAATAAACGCTGTGTTAAAATAACTGAGTCATTATTTCTAAAATAAGCTATAAACACAAACGCTTGATGTTTACTTGACCACGACATACTGGCTACTGGAATGGCAAGAATAGACCTGTCGATGTACAACATTCACGCCTTTTCAATGACAGTGGTGCCAACATAACAATTACTACAAAATCGTCAGATATATGCCGGTCCCTGTACTACACAACAGTGCCCTAAATAACAGTAATTCGAAGAAGTAAAATGTGGTTGCATTTTATAGTAATAGCAGTTGAACAAGCAAAGGGGCTGTATGAGATAGATATTTCTGTCACTTGTTTTTAAAACAAGACAAACAAACTTAAAACAAGACTAGTTAAGCTAGTCAAGCTGAATCCCCCATCTCTTTTAAAGATTCAATTTCAAAAACTTGTCTACAAAAATGATCGACTGCATTTGCAGAGTCTACAGCATGCTGTGAGCACATATCATAGTAATACTCAACACTTCAGCTCCAGAATAGGATGCCCAGCAAGCCATTTTACTCCAAATATTATTGTTACAGCCAATATTTTTAAATAAGGAAACCTTATTAATCATCCCTTATTAAGTAACCAAAGAGAAAAAAATAACGAATAGGGGTCAACTTATAATAGATTTCTCTATGAGTAAGAAAATATTACTTATAAAATGCGTTATAAATTAAAATAAAATATTGAAATATTCTATCTTTAAATTAAAATAAAATATTGAAATATTCTATCTTTAAATTAAAATAAAATATTGAAATATTCTATCTTTATATATCATAATAAAATTTTCTAATTCTAAAAAGACCTCAAAAAATGAGTTATCACAACTTGACCAATTAAAAAGTGAGCATCAATCCATCTCTATTGTGGATGTTGCCCATATAAGTTTTTGCTTGTGGGTGAGTAATGAAATGAGTGCGAAGATGATTGATGAAATGATCAAACATCCATTCCTACCGGTGGGATTTGAACCCACGACCAGGCAGTGAGGCAAGCATAGCAGGTTCAAGTTGCAAACACCACACCGGACAACAACGCTTGAAACAATTCCCTCAGTAGAAGCTCATTAGATTAACCAATTTGCCCCGAATTTTCCAACGCGGGTGCTTATATAATATATTATAAATTATTACAGGTGCCTAAAGGTATAAGGTACTGCATCTATCAAATAACCTTTAAACGTTTGAATAATTCAATTCCAAGTATATACGTTGAGTTTAAAACAATTGCTATCATTCAATCAAAAATTTTTAAAAAATCAAAATTATTTGAAAAATGTTTGTTTTAAAAATATATCACTCAATGCTTCATACAATCTGTCAGAAAATAGGCTCATGAAAATGTTTAAATGATGGACAACAGTGCTAAGCAGATCCCAGGGCAATGAAGTGATAGTTCGATAAAAATATACATATCACAATCTTTATCCTGGATTATTACTATTTTCCATCATGTTATTTATTTTACGTAATTTTACATCCTTCAGTCGGTGATTTTCCAACTGATTTCATATTATAAGGTGGTGGAATTACTTTGCTGACAAGAGTGAAAACATGAAATGGAAATTAGATCTTACTCATATTCATCCAATGCTTTGAAATAAGAGGTTTAAGGGCCTGTTCGTTTGCATTAAGTGGCAGAATGGGAACTGTATCTTTTTAATGGGAACTATCATTTTTCTTTTCTTAATTCTGCTACAGAATCAGTATGCCATATCACTTACTAAAACAAACTATTTACTCATTACACTGAAAACTTAGATCACTTTAGTAAATCTACATAGCATAAAACATATAATAAAAATAATGTTACTTGAAAAAACATGCTAGCTATAGGAATTTGGTGCAATTGAAGGTGATGATGGTATGATGGATAAACTTACGTTCAAGTTAAGCAACCATAATAAACTTACAAGGATAATGTGAACAAAGTGAAACGCAAAATACAACAAATTATTCAGAAAAGAGACTTTTGAAAATAAAGAATGATTTAATAAATAATTTTGTTGTTCGGTTCACATACCTGATACGTTTGGTACGGTATCTTTTCATAACGTGGATCTTCCTGGATTAGCCGGATAGTCTGGGGAGTAATGAAATGAACCAATTAAGTTATTGTTTTTTATAGAATTACAAATACTCTTATTGTTTTTCTCTTAGACAATACATATTACTGATATTACTATGGTATTCGATATTAAAGTACTTGAAATGTTTGTGGAAGATTTCTTCACGTCATTGTAGCAAATCAAATTCAGAACATTTAGTACATTTTTAGATGTTTTCGTCAGCAATGAGAAAGGCAAAGGTGTGCTGTCCTAGCATCCACAAGTACTATAAGAACGCAAATATACTGACCACTACTCCATGATTGATTTGCTCCCTGAGCAGTCGCTCCTCAGACAAGGAGTAGCGAGCATCGTGAGTGACCATATCGACAGGTCCTTTCTCAATTTGGTGCTTGATCGCCTTGTATAGCAGGAACAGCGACGACCCGGCGTATTCCTTGAGGTATTTGTACATGCAAAGTGCCATCCAGTTGGTGAGCATCTTCTCCACCACAGACTCCGTTCGCCTTAGCATTAGCTGCGGGTGTTTCGTGCTTACAGATTTATCAATCAGTCTTAAAAGTAAATTGCGCAGTATATCGGTTGCATATTCCATTTTGCTCATCAGAACAACCATCAATAAAGACGCCACATTAACCCTGAAACATACATACAGTAAAAATTGGTGAGCTCCTTATAGTTCATTAGTAAAGTATAGAAATGGATGTCGAATGCGCAATTACCCTAATCATATATTCGGACGAGTTGCGTACTAAATTTAGAAATCAGTAAGTCAAATGATAAGCAAGAAAATTATTATTATTATTTGATTGCATTATAACGCATTCAATGAGCACAATTCCAACGGTGTACGACATGTTAAATGGATTTACCTTCATGAGGGGGAAAATTATCTCGTTCTACAAAGTGTAACTTCATCACAATATAAAATGAATAATACTAGTGTCAAAGTGCCAATAAACATTCAACTCAATGAGAAACGGAGAGTATCTCGCAGCACTCTCTCAACGAACACGGAAATGGTTCTACCAAGATATAGACTACAAGATATAAGATGAATCTCAACCCCTCAAGCGGTGAGAGTGACTGGCGTGGTAGTGATAGGAATGTTTCTCACACATCATCCTCTCTCACTCTGCATTGATAAGGCCAGTGTACAAAATGTTCGAAGTGAGGTTACCGGTTGCTGACAACAAACTGACCTAACTTTTACCCCTACTCTAAAAAATCAAAGTCGAGTTGTGGGAGTCGGAGGTTCATGTTATAACTCGTCGCCTATATCTTCGAGGACCATAATGACTGCTCTGAGACCGACAATACTTTTCAATACATCTGGCAGGCAATTGAAAATCCTTAGTCCCGTATAAAGTATAATTGTTCAATTGTTACATCAAATAAATTGTATATTTTTCTAAAGTTACTAACACATATGATTTAAAGGGTTGATATCAAGTCATAGCAGAGTTTAAAATCGGCAAAAAATTATTAATTTACAACATGAAACAAGGGTTAATCCAAGTATTCCCAGTGCTGTTTTTGTAACAATAACAGTTCCTGAACGCAATGTACCAGTAGCCCTGAGGGGTATTCAGAACAGGTATTTGGGGTCCTCCCCCAAGAATTTATTTCAATTTAGCCACAAAAGTGGTAGGCCTATTTTTAAAAGCTATTTAGGAGCTAGAAAAATTCAGTAGTGTAATGTAGCCGATTATTTGACATGAATTTTCACAATCCGAGATCATCGATTGTTTAAAAATTAAAAGTGTCGACGACGGTGAAAATTCATGACAAGTAGAATTGGACTGAAAATGTATGCCTCTTGGCAGTCGGCTACGAGGACGGGACCTGGAACTATATACAGCAGATAATCGGGCCCGGCTCTACCCCTCTGTTCCGAGACAACATAAAGCATTGTTGATTAGAGAATTGTAATTTGTTTTGATAACTTCGGGTCTCTATAACTCATGAGTTATAGAGTTAGATCAATTTAACCTCTCGCAAACCAAGCGATTCCGTCTTTATAAATTGTTACTATAATACCAGCTCAATACCATACATAATATAACCCGAATTACCAATACTAATTACACCATTACAGTAGTTTTTCAATAATTTTTCCGGTACACTATAAGAAATTAAAAAAAACCATACCTGGCTAAATCTTTAATAAGATTAGAGTAAATTAAATAATATTTATCTGAGTCAGTTTGAAATTTTCTATTTCTATCAAACTTCAATCGCATAATAGCTCACCTAAAGTATCAACAGTTTTATTTAAATTTTCTGTCCCAAGTGGTGCCGGAACGGTGTACCAGCGCGTACCGTTACAAAAGTAGCACTGAGTATCCCGTAAATTGATGACACTCGTCCAAAAATAATTAATAATTTGAAACAGAACTGCAAAAAATGGAATAATCACTTACTTATCTCTAATATTAAAAGTATTTTGGGCTTCAAGAGTTTCAATGAAAATTAGGACGAAATTCTTGTTATCAATTAGTTGCTCAAATTGCAGCATCGCTGCATCATAGTTTGTTGGAGGCCCGTTTATTCGAACCTGCAAAATAAAATCATCCAATTAATAAATGGAATGGCTTGAGAATTCCAATTTCCAGTGACTGACAGTTAATTATAGATGACGGAAGAGAAATATTTCAACACACACCTTAACTTGGTGTTTCTTTTATTATTTGCTGCCAATGCGAGAGAAAACTTAAAAATGATCTATTTCCAAGAACGCAAAACTTCAATCAGTTGGAATAATGTGAAAAAATGATATTAGTTAGTAACTAAAATTAAAACATAAAATCAAATTGCATAGATAGATCATGGACCAAGGTCCATTGTTAACTGTATATACAAGTACAACAATCAAACTTTTCCACAATAAACTCTTCTAGAGTCATGATAAATTTAATTATGAAAACGTACTCGTATAATATAATAAACTGTACCATAGTTGTACATTGGGAAACAATTACCAGACGTTTGGATGCATCTATCATGACAACTAAAGGAATAAGATATTGTATACTATTGTAACAATATATATTGTTATTGTATCTCAAAGCCATATCATTCATTTCTCAATTCTAATTACTGGATACATTAGTAGTATGTTAGGAATTTCGTTAATCAAATTGATTTTTTCACTATAAGGGATTTTCTCAGGTCTGCAGCAACTTCTCCATGCGTAGGGAAGCTTCCCTTGCATGAGAGTATTTATTGTCAAATGAATATTTTGATGAATGAGAAAAAAGGAGAATAATTGTGTAGAAGAACAAAGGCAAACAGTTAAAAGTCCTTACCTTTGGGTTAGTGAGTATGGGATGATCACGCACGCCAGGAAAGAATACTTTGAGGATATATTCGTTGTGGTCCAAAGTGGGGATTCCGGACGATTCCAGATCTGCAGTCAAATCAGTCATGTCTGTCTGTAGTTCAGCAAATGCTTCAACAATAAATTATAATATAACTTAATAAACAAAAACACTCAGCGCCAAACAAAAATATCTTAATAATGTGAGCAACTGAGTATCAATCCTCACATCGCTAATAGCCAATCAATCACTATTTTAGTCTTTCTTTGAAATATTTGTTGAAATAATGAATTGTCAATATTAAGTGTTGACATTATCATTAACTATGTCTCACTACACCACTATAAGCCGCAACAGTTGCAAGCAATAATTATAACAATGATGAATGATGTGCAAAATTTCGAATTAAAATAATAAAGTTGTGAATTTATGAATCTATTATGTAAAAGTAGTCAGATGTTGAATCAAACTAAAGTTTCAGTAACAAATATTTGTCATTTAGAAATATATCAAGGATAACATTTTTCAATAAGCTTCCCATCTGATTGAAATATCTAAAAATACACAGAAATAAATTTAAATTTCAGGTTAAGAAATATCTGATGGATAAGAGCTTTTATTCCGTTGATGAATGTGTGAAATGTCCTCTTTTATATCCATGCTGTATTTTGTTGAGTTTTAGTATTATATTATACAGATTAAATTCGTAGGCCAAAAACAAATTGGCACACTCCATCTCTTTTTAGGAAATCACTGGTTAACATTGGAAGTGCATAAGAAGATCATTACAAATCGCAGCTGAGATGTCAGCTGGATTATCAATTACATGCAATTAATAACTCAATACAACTTTCCTAGACTTCCCCAGTGCTTTCAGTAGAACAGCTAACAGAATATCAGAGGCATTTTGAGCGAGTTCTCCAGCCAGGGGCTCACTAGTAAAGGTTTTTTCATTGACGGTTTTCATCAAATGCTTTCTCATGCACTTGAGAATAAATAATTTGATCGCAAATACTAAATATTTTTATCTAATTATAACGAATTAGCGCCGTTTATAGAGTACCAGATTAAACATAATCAGAATATCTGGTAGTTGAATCTTATGTATAAAATTATTTAATTATTGAGCAGTTGGGTGGTTATGTAATATTGCATACCTTGCTTGCATTCCGAGCGGACGTTGCTCTCCAACGTGTCCATTTGTATCTGAATGCGTTTGTACTCTCGCTCCGCCTGAGTGGACTTGCGACGATACAGTACAAGAACCATTATGAAAACAAGTAGAAGACAGACCACTGCAACCGTGATTCCAGCCATCGCTTCCGGAGGAAAAAAGTACGCATTCATCATTTCATATCTCAAGTATCCAATAGGAAAACGAAGTGAGCGACCAATTCTTACCTAGAACAAAATCACACACACTTCAATCAAATCAAAATCACATAGTCGATGACAAATAACAAAATTCATTGTTTATTCATCTTTGAATAATTCATTCATTTATACAACTGCATAATATTGAAATGTTATCACGTACTATCAATTTCATCAAACTGATTCAATATTTCTCAAATTTTTGTGAATCCTTGAGTGTTCATTTTTCCTAATCTGATTAGGATTCAAACTCCCAGTAGAATATTTATTTTCAGACTACAAATTTCTGTTGTGAAATGTTAAAAAATAAATCATAACATCCATTTCATCTTGGCTATTGTCATGGTGTGGCAGTACTTGAAATTTATGAATCGATAAACTGGACTTTAAAAAATCATGACATGATTCATGATTTCTTTTTGTCCGGGCGCAAAAGTACTTCCGTGGTCATTTTTGGGAAACAACCGTGGAAGTTGTCGTTTCTTCGTGAGGACTGGTATAATGAGGAATCCAATGATGATAAGTCTAAATCACAGGCAAACTCCTCGAAAGCAAGATGGCCGCCAAAAATTTTCAGGTTTTATTTATCGCCTGAATTTTGGTAACCGTTAAAGATATTCCACCTTTTATTGTACGAAAATATTCGATAAACCTTTCACTACTATTTATATCTTATGAATTTTTCCTCTAAAACAAATATTTCGTTAGTTATAACCTCCCAAAACCCTACAAGAAATAGTCTTTTTCCATGTTCTCAAATGTCTTTCTATATAACTTTTTCTGTGCAAGATATACAGGGAAATGCTGAATCTATGAAACTCAGATTGTTTTCTCAGCTTCAAAATGATATATCTTCACACGCTGTAAGTCGAAAAATGTTTCCTTAAGCGTCCTCCAAAGAAAACCTTGCATGATTTATGGTGCGTTTTTCCATAGGCATGAGGTAACAAGCTAGAACTAGGTTATGTTTATAGAATGCATGTAGTAATGTGTAGGTAATGTTTTCTGTTTCTCAATTATTCTTTTCTAGATTATTATGACAAAAAATAGTGTAAGTTACTTGGACGTGAATGCCTTTTGCAGTGCTCGAAGGGGCAAAAGGCCCCTTCTCGGCCTTGTGACTTAAGATACTATTGCAGTTAACATTCACTCATATTATTCAGACAGTGTCGTAGATTATTCCCGCAGTTTCAAAATGACTAGTTGAAGGTGTACGTTCATTTTCCAAGACTGGAGCGTCATCGGAGTGAAAAGAGTGAAAAGTACAGAATGCAGCGGAAAACACGTTTTTTCCACCATATGCCAAACCTAACAATTATAAAAGCGTGTCTCATGACTCCTTGAAGGTACAGACTTGGAAATGATATCAATCCTCCTCGTTATTATGTGTAGAAAGAGAATATCCATGATGGCAGTCTCAAAAGAATTTGTCATCATAAAAAAACAATATGGCGGCAAAAAATGGTTGATTTAAAAAAAATCGCCGATAATTCTATGATGTGCCTTTTTTAGTACATTTGCGCCCGACTGAATTGAGAAAAAAGGCAACTTACAACAACAAGAGGCAGTCCATTATCAGTGTTGATGTTGAGTTCGTCGAATGGAGCCGGCTGAGCATCGGGAGGTGAACAAACGAGCTGAGTTGAAGCCAAAGACGTGACATTGCATTGTGCCGAACCTATTGTCACATTTATATCCGATTCATCAGTAGCTACGTTCAGGTTGTCGCCCTGTCAACAAAATATCAATCAATAATTTGCTTCAATTCAATATTCATTGGATATTATTCACAGGCTGTCATACTATGAAATACTCCCGTTGGATTTGTGACCTTTTGTTGACCAGCAATGTCTACTCTGTCACTGAATAACCAGAAAGGAAAGTTGGCTAAATTTGGCAATTTCCAGTGCACATGTGCGAGATCCGACGTGTAAGAACAGATTACGGATGACTCCCGTACAGACAGCCCCAAAACATATAAATTAATTTTTCTTTTGAATCTTGATAAATGAGCATTTTTTCAAAATTGTAAATGAAACTATTAAAAAATGTTATTTGTAACGATATGCTTCACTATAATTTGAAAGACGCGCCACTAGGCGAAATCTACTATTTTTAATGGCACCTTCAAATATATGTGCATCGAATGTGATCATACCCAAAGAATTTTCCGGGAACATGTGATTACTCCTAGTTGCATTTACCTAGAACTAGCACATGATATTCAATTAAATTTTTGCACTAGCTAGAACTAATGGCCACTAGCTTCAAGTTTTTATTTAATCGACCTAATGCAAGCTCATAAAATGCAGTCATTTTTTAAGAAAATAGTTCACAGACATGAATACAAAATTATTAATTTTGATATTATGTAAATAATTTACGCACAACTTGACAAACCAACACAAAAAATCAGAGTAATGATTGAAATAATTACCTCAATCACAAGTAGATCTCCCGTGTACAATTTTATTTTCTCAGTGAAGACAAAAACGACAGGATCCTCATAATAGATCAGCTGACACCTTAGGCTTTTGAAATGCTTTTCTAGGTCCAGTAAAGCTTCAACATGGTCCATGATGAATCCAATCTTCAATCCCAACCTCGTGCCTTGGATCTTGCCCGGTGACTGTTTCAATACCTTCTCGAAGCTCACACTTGGTGACGGACATTCCATCTGCGTTGGGTTCAGAACAGTGCAGTCCTGAAAAATGCAATTCATCACAATAATCTATTTTCTGATGAACATGAGAAACGCATTTCATTAATGCTGTCGTTGTTTTGAGTGCGTAGTAGCAGTCAGTGATTCATAAAATCGATGTTCCATAATATTTTTTTATATTACATATTATGTACGGTAATATAAAAAATATGCCTCCAGCAAAAATGTGAATAAAAAGTAGAAGAGAGCTGAATAGATGGTATGTGTTACTGAGAACAAAGTTAACAGATAAATAATTCATGTTTCAATTACGTTCAACGTGAAACAAGTGATAATCACAAAAAACAAATGTTACTAGCTTTCAATTTTATTATTCAAAACATACGATGAATTTACAAAACAAAATATTAGATAGGCTACTGTAACAATTCAAACACCCCGCTCTCATAGGATATTAATTATTAGAATAGCGGAGTCATCACTCAGGCCACCAAATTGGACTTTTGAACTGGTGAGCTGAGAGAGTGATGACCGCGTAGAGGCGAAACTAGAGAGAGAAAGTTCCGAGACGCGCTAGAGGAAGGTTGTGCTTGAGATAGTGAGATGTAGTTTTTAGTAATGTGATTGAGTTTAGAGAGAGAGTATAGATGTTTGTTATGGGATTTTTTTCAATAGAATGAGATTGTTTTGGTGAATTTGCGTATTTATTTAATAATATTATCCTATAAAAGTAGCAGGGCCCAGGACCCAAAAAACCTGGTGGTGGCAGCTCTACTGGAGAGCACTGTCATGCTCGCCACGCACGCCACAAGTGGTGACTTGGCGGTGGGATCCGAACTCTGAAAACTTTTTAAAAGTATTTCAACCGTGAAAGAACAGTAAAAATTGTCTCCGAAAGATAATATTGGTGCCGTGATAGTTTCAAAGTTCATTGTTAAGCATTACTAAATTTTAATTCGCTTTTAAATGTGTGTACGTGATTGTGTTAAACTCTTGATTATGTGTATTATGTATTTCGTTAGTTTGTGAAGAAGAAGAGAACTTTTTACTACCAAATAATGATCAGTATAAATTTATTTCTACATGTATTCGGACAAAAGGTGAAATTTCTTAAACTCATAGTTCAATATCAATATCATAGTTCAAATCCGTTCAGAAATATTTTCTAAATAACGTTGACGTCTCAAAAATGATGCAGCTAAAAAAATTATTAAATTCAATTTTAAAGAGTTTTGAACAGTGAGTTCGAAAATTATTCGGATGAAATATGAAACCGGCGCGCGATTGTTGAACTGTGGAAAGCGGAAGTGTCTTGAGTCAGCAGAACGCGGGCAGCGAACCAGCGAAACGTTGAGGTGGGGATTGGCAGAGGTGTGACGTGGGCTTCCTCCAACTTTTGGGTGTTGGCGAATACGTCACCAGGTTCATCGCTTTTCAGGCTACACGACTCCATAGAGACTGTCGCTGTCATTCTACCAGCTGTTCGGCGGATGACAACTGTAATAACATGGATCTACTACTGGGGCAACGTTTGCGGCATTCTACGATGGAGATGAAGTAGAATGAAGTAGATTCAATTAAATTTGGTGAGCAATTTATACAGCTCTTTCTATATTGAAAATATAATTGTTATTATTTATATATTTATCGAATTGTTATGTTGGAGATAGACTTCCCAATGAATTCATTTTATGATAGGTCTACATTCGTTTATTTAGAGCTCATATCAAATTATTAATGTTCATTTTTATGCTGAATCGATCAGGTCAGATATCAATATTGTTTATTATAAAATAATTTAAGATGAAAAGATTTCAGGAAATTATCTAGGTCACACAAATAGATTAAATTTATTGTTTTATGAGAGTTATTTATTTATGCAAATGAAAGGTTAATTATAAAAATTTAAAATGGCTGAGAGAGTTAATTTTGAAGGGCAGGAAGTAGAAGTTCAAGCTGCTTTTGAAGCGCTATCAGCTAGATTAAATCAACTTAGTATCACACTAAACGAAACTGTTAACAGAGACCTAAATAGAACAGATACAAATTTAGTAGATGTAGAACTTGTTACACCCCCTGAGCAAAATGTCAAACCAAATTTCGATCTAGTTAGCAGTATTCCAACATTCGATGGAGAGCAGTCAGATCAAATTCATTCTTTTCTTGACACTGTTGATGGAATCTCTCAATTGTGTGGCTGGTCAGAATTTCAAAAGACACAAATTATCAGATTAAAACTTACCGGAAGTGCATTATTGTTTTTCAAGTCAGATGATAGGTGTAGGAATGCAAAATCTGCAGCTGAAATTAGAACAGCTTTGGTTGAGCGTTTTGGTGATAGCCTACCAAGTCGCTATTACTATGAGCAATTGGCATCAATCCAACAAAATAAAGGAGAGTCAATTGAAAAATATGCAGACCGAGTCATGAACATTAGTAGGAAGACGATTAGAGTAACAGCAAGTGATGAAGCTAATAAAATACTAAGGGAAGAAGCTGATAGGAGAGCCATGGAGTCATTCCTAAGAGGATTACTTGGCGAAATAGGGAAACAAACTCGAATCAAATTCCCAACATCCTTTAAAGAAGCAGTAACAACAGCCATAGCGATTTCCAACCTAGATAGAAAACCCTTCCAAAATGAACAGGAGCCATCTAGAAAAGTATTTAGCACAATAACTCAAAAAAATTGTTATAACTGTGGGAAGATTGGACACATCGCTAGACATTGTAGGAAGAGAGTTGTACACACTGACACCCAACAAGTGGGCATTAGAGTTTTTAACTTTTGTAAGAAAAAGGGTCATCTAGAAATTGAATGTAGAATGAAACAATATTCCGCAGATAAAATTTGTAACAATTGCAACAAGCGAGGACATCTTGCACACAATTGTTGGGGAAGTGGGAAAAAGATAAATGACAACCGAAAAGATCAAGAGAAGTTGTTAAACGACAACGGGGAGCTCAAGACCGCCGTTGGGAACCCCAAACATTAGTAAATTCAGATCAGTTTTGTAATAGGTCTGGACAGGCGAGACGAAGTAAGCCCAAAATTGTAACTACATTATGCCAAAATAGTGCCGAAGAACTAGTTGTGGATGGTAGTATTGGAGGAGTGGAAGAAAGATTGTAGTTGATACGGGAGCACAAGTATCCCTTATCACAAGACAAATCGTAACTGGCACAATCACTCCAAGCAACATCCTAATTAGAGGCATCGCTGGAGCCCTTATGCGAGTGCATGGGACAGTGAGGCAAGTTATAAAACTGAATGGGATGGAGGTAAAATGCGACTTAATAGTAGTTGACTTACCAGACACCTATATTGCAATACTGGGATATGATGTTCTCAAAATTAAAAAGTCAGTCATAGACCTTGATCGTAGTATATTATTTATGGAGGGAAGGCAAGTTGCGCGACTTTATGAAAGAAACAGTTCCAATGAAGATTACAAAAAGAGTGGCTATATGAAGGTTGAAGAAAAAAATACTCAATCAAAAACTATAAGTATGAAAAGTGAAGGAAGTACTCAAACAGATTTTACAAATTCAAAGATAGAAGAAAATTATATCCAATCAAAACCGATAACTTCAAAATTACCCTCAGAATCGACAGTTCATGTTAATGCGTATTGTAGAACCAATCTCACAATACCTGCTAGGTCGGAGAGAATAGTACAAATCAAATTGGGAGAAAACAATAAAGAATTGAAAAATGAATTAGAAAACAAAGTAATAATAACAGAGCCGCTAATTATTTATCCAGATTTCTCAAAAGCATTTATTCTTAGCACAGACGCCAGTAATTTCGCAATTGGATCAATTTTAGCTCAGGAAATCAATGGAGTTGAACATGTTATTGCATATGCATCTAGACAACTCAATTCAGCAGAACAAAATTACAGTGTAACAGAGCGAGAGCTATTAGCAGTTGTGTGGGCTGTTAAATATTTTAGATGTTACCTCTATGGTAGATCATTCACTTTATATACTGATCATAGTGCTATCAAGTGGCTTTTATCACTGAAAGATCCATCAAGTAGACTAACCAGATGGGCTTTGAAGTTGGCTGAGTACGATTATAAAGTAATTCACAAGCCTGGTGTTAAACACTCAAATGCAGACTGCTTAAGCAGAGTTATATACAAGAATACAGTTGAGAATCTTCCACTGTTAGACTTGGAAATCATAAGAGAGAAGCAGTGAGCAGACGAAGAGTGTCAGCGCCTTCGAGAGTATCCTAGTTTCAAATTGAGTCCAGAAGGGATCATTCACTTCAAGAAACATGATAAGAAGTTGATTGTTATACCAAGAAGCCTTCGAAAGAAAGTTATTCGTCTCCACCATGATCTTCCTTCTGCCGGTCATGGGGGCATTAAGAGAACAATTGTAAGAATTCAAGAAAAGTTTTATTGGCCTAAAATGAAGAATGACGTAACTAATTTTATAAGAGCGTGTGAAGAATGTAGTAAAAGAACAGATTACGGAAAATCGAAAGCACCCTTAGGAGAATTTGAAGAAGTGACCGAGTTTGGATACAGACTGTCATGTGATATTCTAGGTCCACTTCCGTTATCAAAGTCAAGAAACAGATACATCCTAACAGTAATTGATCATTTTACTAGATATGGGGATTTTATCGCCCTACCGGATCAAACTTCTGAGACTATTGATTGCACAAGCACTAATACAGAGAGTGATAACAAGAATCGGCGTACCAATGGAATTAATTACTGATCAAGGAACTAATTTTACGTCTGATCTGATGAAATCGATGTGCAAACTTCTAGGAATAAGAAAACTACAAACAACAGCTTATCACCCAATGAGTAATGGTAGAACGGAAAGAGTTCACAGAACTATACCAAAAATGTTGAGTCATTATGTCAACAAAAATCAAGATGACTGGGATGAGTTGCTTCCCATGGTGAATATGGCATACAATTCGCAAGAGCACGAATCAATTGGATACACACCTTATGAGATGGTATTCGGAAAGAAAATGAGAACACCGCTTGAAGCTGATCTCACATTAACTGAAGATACAGAGATTTATTCGAATTATATAGAAGATCTTAGAAGTAGACTACAAACTATAAAATAAATGTCAGTTGAGTGCCAAGAGAAGGCAAGGAAAACGCAGAAGAAGCAGTACGATAAAAAGTCTAAAACAAGTGAATATCGTGTAGGACAAAAAGTTTATCTCTATGTACCACAAATTAAAAGAAAGAGAGTGAAGAAATTGTCAAAGCTATGGAGAGGACCGTATGGAATTGTAGAAATTAAATCGAAACTGAATGTAGTATTGAGAGTAAGAGGAAAGAACGTAGTTGTACATGTAAACAGAATAAAACCAGCGTTGTACTATGAGCAAGCTGCAAATGAAGTTCGAGAAGGAAACGAGCCAGAAGAAGAAGTGGAGGAAGATGAAGAACAAATAGAAGTCAATGAGGAAAACGAAGAAGAGCAAGATGAAGACGACGACGATAACAATGACGAAGTAAGAGAAGAGGAAGCATATGATGAAAATGAATCAGATAACGATGCAAACTCGAAACACAAGAGAAAAAGGAAAAAAACCAAGAAGATATAACGATTATGTAGTGTATTGATTATGTCCATGATTATTGAGATATAAATATATATTGTATAATTAAATGTAAAAGAATGACCCCATACGATAGATTATTCATTTATTTATTCAATTATAATATTCAGTAGGAACTTTATATATGTCGAAGTTTATTTTTATTATGGACATTTATTTTGTATTACTTCAAGATGATAACTTTAAATGTTGGTGAGAAAGAATTAAAGCAAGTTTACTTGAGACAGGAACAAAAATAAAGAACTAAAACAAGGTGTGAATGATTAGTATGTTGAGTAAGTATGGAGTGTGAAAGTGATGGCCAGTGAATGTTGATGATTGTGGAAGAATGATGTGTGTGATTGAAACTAATAATAAGAAACTAAACATGTCCATGGGGAAACCAATGGAACTTTGATTCACTAATTTTGTGAATGAAAACGAAATGCATAATATTCTATTATTGAAGAATTTTCATGTCTTGCTTTAATTCACACCAAAGGAACTATGAAAACTTGTAGTATATTTATACCTTATGCTATTATTATATATTAAAATTAATTTAGGAGTTGAAAATTAGTTGAAATGTATTCAATAAAGTCATCAGCATTGACTTAGGAAAATCTAATATATTGAAACATGAGAATAATAATTTATGTTTAGTGTAATAGGAAATTGACAATTTATTGCTGTATTTAGTGATATATACAATATTAAGTATAAGCTTGATACTGGTCGAAGTTTTTGTGTTGTCTCGCAGGAGTGCCTTTTGCGAACGGACAGAGAGGCCAGAGCAACAGAACCACAGGCACACCACCATCCGAGTTGAAGGAGACGGTCACCTCGAGAAGATAATGCAGGAGACAACATTCGGCAACGACACTGCCTAACAGTCAACTCAACAGTTTCAAAATCGCTGGGTGTTCAAAAGTGACCAATGTGTGGTGGGGACTATAATGATTAGCAATTTAAAACTTTATGTGGGAGAACTTTATGGAAGCCTAATGTGTTAAGATGGACTCTGCTTTGCTCTGTGCCAATAATTTATTGTTTGTAAAATTAGACTAGATTCATTATTCAAATGTATAACTATGATACTCTCTCTCCTTGAATTTTATGATATAAATTTTTAAAATGTAATGAATATAAAAATTTGCTAACTATATTTAACGATATTGTGAAGATTTAAATTTTATTTGATTTCAACTTAGTTTAAAGATGTGCCAGTAATTGTATATGCCACATCTTTTTCATGCGGAGGGGTGATGTAACAATTCAAACACCCCGCTCTCATAGGATATTAATTATTAGAATAGCGGAGTCATCACTCAGGCCACCAAATTGGACTTTTGAACTGGTGAGCTGAGAGAGTGATGACCGCGTAGAGGCGAAACTAGAGAGAGAAAGTTCCGAGACGCGCTAGAGGAAGGTTGTGCTTGAGATAGTGAGATGTAGTTTTTAGTAATGTGATTGAGTTTAGAGAGAGAGTATAGATGTTTGTTATGGGATTTTTTCAATAGAGTGAGATTGTTTTGGTGAGTTTGCGTATTTATTTAATAATATTATCCTATAAAAGTAGCAGGGCCCAGGACCCAAAAAACCAGGTGGTGGCAGCTCTACTGGAGAGCACTGTCATGCTCGCCACGCACGCCACACTACGTTCACACGATAGGGGACGTGCAACTTGAACACTGAACAGTGTTCACGTTTTTTTGTCGAAGTACATTGAGTCAAATCGTGTCTTTCACATGGTGACCCCTAGCCAGGAACCTCCTTTTGTCACGTCTTTTCCCCTCGAGGCAAGCAGAAACCGGCTTGGATCGAGATACTAGCGGACAAATCGCCGTTTTCACATGGTGATTCTACGTCTCTCCGGTCACCACTTTTTCTCAAAAACTATCTTTCTTGAAAATGAAGATAGAAAGATTCTGATTTCGGATTTGGATTCAGCGACCCCAAATTCTTTAAAACGTAAGTCCCGTTTTCGAAAATATCCGAAAACAAGGAAGTTATGGCTGTTTTTAATAAAGCTTCCTAATATCATATAATTATACGGTAAAAATTTGGTAGGATATTTATCTTGATTTCTGAAAAATACCCAAAAATAAGGGAGTATGATAACTTTGAAAAACCAACGTTTTCCTGCCGATTGACAAAACAGATTAAAAATTATTCCAAGACATATTATGTCTTGAACTGAAAACGTGTAACAGATATCTAGATCACTATTCAAGCTATCAAGCTTTTCATAAATTTATTTGTCTCCCCATGGCAGTAGCTCTGCCCCCAACGTTTTCACTTGAGCATTTCTGAGATAATTATTAAATTATGATAGAACACATTATCATATTGATCTTCTAAATCAAGTTACATGCACATCGATTCCCGTAAAATTGATTTTTACCGCTCCTATGAATTCTACCAGGTTCAGCGCAACTTGTATCATTATGTTTGATTCAACAGAATTCATAAGAACGGCAAAAAATCGAACAACAGAAAAACCGAAGTTTGTGTCGACGGTATACGACATAGAAAGCAAAAGCTCGCGCTTGGTCCATAGTTCTACAACTGAGGATTCAGCTCAGCGACTAAAATCGACAAGCCATGATTCTGTTAATCAATACTCATATAATAATACAAAGTATAGAACTGCTTTTTACTATGATACATGGTTTTCATTCTTTAATAAAAATAAAACGAGATTCCGGTGTCAAAAGCATCAAAGTCGCCAGGCTGGTCTGGACTATTCATAACTTTCTCAGTATGCATTATCCACTCAGCAGTTCTAATACAAACACAGACATCAGTTTCGTTTTAGTTGGAATGGAATGACATTTTTTATTCTTTCAGTTCCTATTATTACCATAGATCGATTCAGATCACCACAATGTTTATACTGTAAGTTCATAATAGATTTTTCTGATTGTTGCAAAGAAATAATTATTGGTATAATCAACTATTTGAACCTGATAAATTAGATTGTTGAATGACAATTGAAATTCAGTGAAGTAGTATGATTGTCCTTTTGTATTTGTACTTGTCCTTTTTGTACTATTTGTATTTGTCCTTTTGTACTTGTCCTTTTCCTCGTATTTTATTCGGTGATGAGAAGAGATGATTTATGAGTTCATATTTGGATTCATCTTTTCAAAGTTTAATTTTTTTAACTTTTAAAAATTAAAAATGTTCATGTTTAAACTTTTTAGGTGTTTGAAAACTTCTTAAACCCTTTGCCTGTCTCTTCGTGAGGCAGGAGTATTGTTATCTTTGTACGTTTACTATATAATCATATGATAATGGAAAGCTATATTAAAAACAGCTATAACTCCCTTGTTTTCGGGTATTTTTGAAAATGGGACTTACGCTTCATAGAATTTGGGGTCGCTGAATCCAAATCCGAAATCAGAAATCTTCTATCTATATTTTAAAGGAAGTTAGACTTTGAGAAAAAGTGATGAGTCATACTTTGAGCAAACGTCGGCTTACTTGTTAGATCCGTCGGCTAAATTGAAAGATCCCCATGTGAAAGCAAAGGAGAGCTGCAAAATATGAAATATAATATTCTGTAATATGATCTTCAGGAGGCAGGATTCTGCCATGTGAAACTGGCCTATATAGGGCATTATCAAACATATATGTGTAATAAAAATGATACTGTGATCTATTTTTTTAATTTATTTATGTGTAATAAATGAAATAAACTTCACAAAAGCTTTCACAAAATTAATGTTCAAAACACCACTTTTCCTTACAAGAATCCGAGAGCGCAATAATTATATAAGTTTCTATTACTGGACTGACTGGACTGAGACATCCTATAAATAATTGATTCTCAGAGAAAAGATTCCTTAAGGAAACCTATATCTCGAACAATCATCAGCTGTTAGGGTAGTTTCACACACATTCGGTTTGGTTTAATTTCTGTTTGTTTTAGGCGGATTCCGATAAGTGTGTGTTCGGACATTATATCAATGTTGCTCTGTTGTCTGGCGTTGTGTGGTAGAGGGGGCAATTGAAGGGTGATGCGCATAGCATAATCGCCGCCAGTTGCCGATTGACAGCCAATTGAACAGCTCACTTCTCATAATGTCGATTTTAGCAAAGTGTTCTATTGATTATTTATTGTGATTTATTACAAGTGTCGTCTTGTCTCATATTGTGATCTGGACCTGGGATCCTGGAAGCAAGGAGGATTTGGACATGAAGGTAGGCCTATGTTATTGTGCACTTAGCCATTTTAATTGTTCAACTTGCTACCTGACACCAGACAACCCAAAAAGTTCTCGATGTAATTGATACAGTCCACAAACCAGAGTGCTGTTTGAGCCAGCCTCTGTCGAATTAAACATGGTCCTCCGGGCCGGATTGATTTGTTAATCAAATTTGAATAGGACATAAGTTTGAAATATCGTCTAATAGGTTTGTCGTTTTTTATGCCCATTTTATTCTTGGTTTTTCTGTGTATATGGCTTGTTTTTTGTCGTCATAGATGAATATATGCTTTATTTGTGGTATTCTTAAGAAATTTGGGCTCAATTTAAGTTGGAAATTGAGTAGAACAAGTAATATTTTCGTAAATAATTGTGTTGTAGTTTTATTGTGTAAGATTGTTGCATTGGCGCCACAAGGCTGGACTGGCAAGTTCGGGTCGATAAGTAGAGAAAGACTTATACGTCGTCTAGCTGTAACAGTAACTGGAACTGTTACTTTTTTCAAAGGATACTTGCAGTTATTTGCATTGATTATTGTCATTACTTCGTTATTAATAGCAGTTATAGTTTGTTCCAATGAGTATCGATATGGTATTATTAGCCTCATAGCCGATCATTCTCTACCGAGCATAAGTTGAAGTGCTGGCTAGGCTTGTATGATTAGATAAGCCAGCCATTGTTCGTTCCATTGTGTCGCCTGCTCTCGTGTTTTCCCTCTTATTCTTGTTTGGTTCTTTGTCTCACTCTCTCTCTTGACGAGCGCTCACTGTTATCGCCTCACTATGGGTGTTATCAAAGACTTGACTTTTCAAAGAGATGCATTAATTTGTAAAATAAAACGGATTAATGAAATTGCCAAAGCTGTCGAAAAGGATCCGAAAAATAAAAAAATGAAGAATTTATTGAAAGTTCTGGGTGAGCATATCGATCACCACCAGGTGGAGTCAATGATATAATAGATAAGATGCAGAGCTACTATAACTAACAAAATCCTTGATTGGAAACCAGTGAGCTTGAAAATTTGATGAGCCAATTTGATGAGACTTATTTCAATGTCAAGGCTATTCTCGAAACCTTACCATCCACTCAAACAAATTTGAATATTAGTTCTTCCAATGTAGCTTCTTCACCTACAACTGGAAATATCTCATCAGTAGCCCTACCTAAGCTTCCTTTAATGACCTTTGATGGCGATTTGAAAATTTGGAGTCAATTTAAAGATTTATTCAAAGCCACGGTTCATGATAATGGTCAAATTGCTGACATACAAAAACATATGTATCTTTGGTCTGTACTGCGAGGCGATGCACTGTCAGTCATTTCTGTAGTCCCATTGACAAGTGATCATTATGCTGAGGCATGGAAAATATTATTGAATCGCTACAATGACTCTTACAAGCTGACTGACGCATACTTGCAAGCAATTTTTGATATGCCAGCAGTTAATAAGCAACCAGACTCACTACAAAAATTCATCACTCATTTAGCTGAGTATATTGCAGCACTAAAACCAATTGGTCATTCAGTTAATGACTGGATGATTCTGTTATTATTTGTCTTACGTAAAAACCTGACTGAAGGATTGAGAGAGAAGTGGCAGAGACTGCTAAGAAATGGAACAGTATCCGATTTGAAAAACTTCCAAATATTTTTGAATGATGAAGCTGTTATTTTGGAGGCTACTAAATCCATTGATTTATTGGGGTCATCTACATCGTCAGAAGCCTCCTCACGTAAGCAATTTGGGAAATCGAAACCCACTATGGGAAATTACAAAGCTTCAGCTATGATTGTTAAAGCAAAATCGGACGAGTTGAAATGTATTGAATGTAATAATTCTTATGAACTGGAAAATTGTGAAGTGTTCTTGAATCTCAAACCGTCTGATAGATTAAAACGTGTAAAAGAATGGAAACTATGTATTATGCTGTTTATTGGCAGGGCACTTTATAAGAGATTGTAGAAGAAGGAAGCCGTGCAGTCACTGTAATTCGCATCATCATTCGCTCCTCCATTTAGAGCCGAGACAGCCGCCTGTTGAAAACACCAACACATTGGCCGGTAATAAACAAATGAGCAGGGTAGACGTGCACGATGCCGCTGATCAAGGCCATCAAACATTTGTTACTGACTCAGCTAAGAAGGTTTTCTCGAATGTAAAGAGTTCCGTAGTATTGTTATCAACTGTTAGAACGGAAGTTCGAGATAAGGCAATTATCAAACGGTCAACGTATTATTGGATAGTGCAAGCACCGAGTCATTTATTACAAGGCAATGCATGAAAAAACTGGGTTTAGTGGTGCAGAAAACACATAGCTTGCTAATCTATGGATTATCTGATACTAAATTGGAAGTAGCAGATGAAATCACTAACTGTGAATTTGAAACACCGAACTCCCCTCCATTAAAAGTTACTGCATTGGTAGTCAACAAGATAGCAGCTACAAATCAGATAAGAAATGCATACTGGGCACATATTGAAGGACTGGATCTAGCAGATCCTGAATTTTTCCTTTCAGAGGAGGTTGATATTTTATTGGGTGCTGAATACTTCCCCTTCATTCTGACTGGAAGAAAGGTGATTGGTCCAGCGGGTACACCATCTGCTCTAGAAACTGTATGGGGCTACTGCCTGATGGGTAAGGTATCAGAGGAGAGTTCTACTATCTCAAATATTCTGTGCACATATTCCAATTCTAATTTAGAAGAGTTGTTGAAGCGATTTTGGGCCGTAGAAGAGCCACCTATGACAAAAAAAAATCGGAAAGTGAAATGGCCTGTGAAGAGATATACAAAACAACTGTTTGTCGTTCGAATACTGGTAGATACATTGTAGAATTACCATTCAAGGAAACACCAGAATTATTAAATGAGAGTCGAGAATTAGCCTTGAAAAGAATTATACTATTGGAACGTAGGTTATCAAAAAATCCTGTATTGAGACAGTTGTATAATGAGTTTATGGAGGATTATTTAAAACAAAAGCACATGGTGCTAGCACCCGAACCAGTCAACCAAACAAAATACAATTTTTACATTCCTCATCATTGTATTTGTCGTATAACAGAGGATGGAAACATCAGTAAATTTCGGGTAGTCTTTGATGCCTCAATGAAAACTGAAAATGATCCTTCATTGAATGAGATTCTCCACATTGGGCCCAGCTTAAAATTAGATATTTCAAGTCTATTGTTGAGATTTCGATCTCAGGAGGTGGCAATTGTTTGTGATATTAGACAAATGTATGGAAATATCTCGTTGAATAGGAAACATCATGACTTCCAACGGATTTTTCGGCGAGCTGATGATAGAGAAGAAATGAAAGAGTATACTCTAACAACTGAGTCATATGGAGTATCATCATCACCATTTCTAGCTATTCGTACCGTGCATCAGTTGATTGAAGATGAAGGACAAAAGTTCCCTGCAGCCTCTGAAGCTTTACGGTTTTCTACTTACATGGATGATATAGTCACATCAGTCCCATCAGTGGAAGCAGCCAAGCAACTGCAGTCCGAGCTTACTGAATTGTTAATCGAAGGGCAATTTGAATTGCGAAAGTGGGCCAGCAATCATCCTGCCATTCTATCAAATCTCCCTCCTGAGCATTGTGCTATTGAAGCAAAAGATTTCACTTTGGAGTCTGACAAAACCACTAAAGTTCTTGGCTTCCAGTGGAATCGAATTGGTGACTACCTCTTCTACGGGGTAAAGGTTCCATCCAAGCTAGCTACAAAATGAAACATTTTATCAACTTTAGCACAGATTTTTGATCCATTAGGATATTTGACACCTTTCATGCTTACCATCAAGAGTATAATTCAATATCTATGGCAATCTGGATGTGACTGGGACGATATAGCATCCGTGGAGGTAGTGAAGAAATGGGAGTTTATTTGCAACCAATTACCCCTGTTGGAAAAACTTAATATTCCTCCTTGCTTGAACTTTGAGCTGTGTGAAAATATACAGCTGCATGGTTTTGCTGACAGCTCAGAACGCGGCTATGCTGGAGTGGTTTATTTGCGAGCCTAATTGAAGGATGGTAGCATGGTATGCACAATACTAAGATCTAAAGCCAAGGTAGCTCCATTGAAGAAAATCACACTGCCACGTCTGGAGCTTTGTGCGGTTGTCCTAGTAGCTAGATTATTACATGAAGTTCAAGAAGTGCTCTCAAAAATTATAAACATAGATTATATTGCAGCTTGGACTGATTCAACCGTGGTACTGAGTTGGATTCGGTCTTCACCTCATTGTTGGGCTATGTTTGTGGCAAATCGTGTAAGTCAAGTACAGGAACACCTGTCTACAGAGCAATTCAGATATGTGCCAACCGAATGTAATCCTGCTGATTGTACTAGTTGTGGACTATTGCCCAACGAATTGATTGGTAATTCTCTGTGGTGGAATGGTCCTGATTGGTTAGCCAAACCACTGGAGTGCTGGCCACACCAACTCCACGGTAATGATGATGAAAATTCCAAACAGATTGAATTGGAAGCAAGAAAAATTACACTAGCAACACAGAGTAAAGAGCCCTCACATGAACTTCTTCTTATAAATAAATTTTCCTCATTGACTGTATTGAAGAGAGTGACAGCATGGATTTAGAGTAGGGATGGGTATCGATACATCAATGTTTAAAAACATCAATGTTTAAAAACATCGATGTTTCAACATCAAACATCGATGTTTACTGTTCGATGTTTTTCACTTATCGATGGTTTTACCTACACATCGGTCATCCGATGTTTTTCCCAACTAAAAAGTAAAAACAATTCTAATTTTTTAATTTGATACAAGTTTTTTTTTATATTTTTGTTTGAAGAGGATTATCTTGAGGGCAATAAGCAATAGTAACAGAATTATAATAATTATCTTTATCATATTTAGTGTAGTATTCTGCTAAGTGTTTTTCGTGAATATAGATCACTCTTGTGAAAGATCTCGCATAAGTTTTGATTTCCTGCAGATTGCTATTCTTATTTTTCAATCAGGCTCTCTGTATTTTTATGTGAGACTGTTGGATACTCTTGAAGATTTACATTACTTCTGTGGTCTGTGTCAAGGTTAGATAGTCAGTTATTTAGAATTGAATAAGAGGTCGGATTCTTCGTTTCTTAGGAAGAAAGAGTTTTTTCTTACTACAATTTTTCTTACTTACTCAACATGTGTTTAACACTAATCAATCTAGCTCTGGAAAAGAGATCCTCATATTGTAAGGAGTGCAGATATCAATATAAAAAAACTTAATCCATTTCCATTTCCTAAAAAATCTATCATTTATTGAATGAATATGATATGAGTATCAATGATTGCTTAAATTAGCTTTGGGTGAAATTTCAAGACCGAATCCTCAAGGATATCCCGAGAGGTTTCAGACTAGACCATGAAAATGACAAATCTTGTGAACTAGAGTTGATGTATCTTTCTAGTCACAACCTGACTTCAATTATTAGAAAGACTGTTACTTGAATACCACAAGTCCAAAATTGCTGTGATTCCAGTTAGTAACTGTTAGAATATTGGAACAATAGCTCCAGATAAAATTGTAGTCACTTTAAAAGCTCTTTTTTTGCTCTACAATCTGAGATCAGGTAGAGAGCTCTATCTCATATTCCAGATACACCTGACAACAGTGCTCCTTGTATTGTGAAAAACACCTAGTTTTCAGCTTCAAGCATCTTCACCAACTACATGGTCCTCACATTGGTATTTTGCACAACGACATAAGTTCTTGAGATTATGTTCTATGAGAATCACCCTTAAGATACACTATTTCATATTTCAGTATTTCCTAGTGGAGAGGCGCGCTTAAGGACACCTCAAGGATCAAAATTTCAAACACATAACTTTTGACACAATGCTCAGATTTCATCAGACTTCATCCTTCTCGGCTCGTCACGACGGTTCAAAATCATGCATAATAAGTCAAATTCGGTCGAAAAATGGAAAATTTATTGTTGAGTGTACTTGAGCCCATATTCCAATACACAAAAAATGACCAATTTCTATATTCAAAGTTGCATGTCTTGTGAAATACTTCTGATAAAATTTCCAAATCTAGCGAGAATGTAAAAATTGTCCCCCTCTACCCACTTCAATAAATAATACTTTCGATTCCAAAACAATTTGGAAGTTAAGATTTTTAAAATGGCGATTTCAGTTTTTACATTTTTTTTGTAATTTTACTGTTGATCGAAAGTTTCTAAAACGAGTCTGATACATCATAGAAACTCACGATTGATTACAAATTGTAGATAAATATTCATCCTCTACGAGCTCAGTTGCATAAAATCCATCTTGAATCACTTTTCGCTATCATAGAACTGCCAAAACCGTTAATATGAGAAAAATATCTACAATTTCCGGATTTTTTTCAACAATCAAATCTCACTTCAAGAACATATTTTTCCATGAATTGCTTACAGCATATGAAATAGAAAATTCTATTGTACATTTCAATATCATGTAATAATTTTTAATAAGGGGTTACCGAGATACATAGCTTTGAATATAGAAATTGGCCATTTCTTATTTATTGAATATGGGCTTAAGTACCTACACTCAATAATAAATTTTCTATTTTTTGACCGAATTTGACTGTTGATGCGTGATTTTGAACCGCCTCGGCGAGCCGAGAAGAATGAAGTGTAGTACGATGAAATCTGAGCATTGTGTCAAAAGTAAATTATAAGTGTTTGAAATTTTGATTTTTGAAGTGTCCTTAACCGTGCCTCTACTAGGAAATACTGAAATGAAGTGCATCTAACGGGTGATTCTTACCCATGAACTTATGTCATTGTGCGAAATATCAATGTGAGGACAAAGTAGATGGTGATGATGGTTGAAGCTGAAAATTAGGTGTTTTTCACAATACAAGGAGCATTGTTGTCGGGTGTACCTGGAAATCTATATGACATAGAGCGCTCTACCTGATCTCAGATTGTATAGCACAAAAATACGCCTAGAATGATTTTGAAATATACATCTAAATTGTAACAATCGGAAGATATTGATGATCAAAAACTAAAATTCATCAAAATTGATTTTTTCTTCAAATTTTAATCATTTTTGAAAAATAATAACTAATATCTCATTGGAGATAGAGAGTTCCGAGTGATCTCATTTTTTCAAAATTTTATAATCTGGGAGAGATTTGGCAGAAATAGCTGAAAACTGGAAAATGAGCCGAAAATATGAGATTTTTGGGCTATCCTGTATCTAGCACAAGGAAATTTTGCATGAAGAAATTGGTTCTGGACTCCTCTTATGTACCCAAATAATACATTAAAAAATCAGAACTGCAATATAAATTGCAAGCACACCCCCTTTTTTATGTATCATCCATAAAAACGTAGGGCAATAAATGATGTTTAAAAACATTGATGTTCAAAAACATCGATGTTTACTGTTTGATGTTTTTCACTTATCGATGTTAGGATGAAAAAAACATCGATGTTCAAAACATCGATGTTTTGTCTTTCAATACCCATCCCTAATTTAGAGGTTCATTCACAATTGTTGTAATAAAGCTAGCAAACATACAGGTCCGTTGAGCACTGAAGAGTTGAATGAAGCAATGCTCTCTATAATTGCATTAGTACAAAAAGAATCATTTCCCGATGCTATAGCTGCTATACAATCAAACGATAAATCCATCACAAAAAGTCTTGAACAGTTGAACCCTTTTATGGATTCAACTGGGTTACTAAGAGTGGGGGGAAGACTGAGAAATTCAAGCCTATCTGATAGAAATAAATACACATTGTTGCTCCCAAAAACTCATCATGTGACAAATTTGATTATAGATCACTACCATAAACTGTATTTACATCCTGGCCCAGCTAATTTGCAAGCAGTCATTCAAAGACAATTTTGGATCTTGAGAGCAAGGGACATAATTCGTAAGAGAACAATTAAATGCATGGAATGCTTTTGTGCAAAACCCACTGGGCAACAACCACTCATGGGAACCTCCTGTCTGCTAGGCTGCAAGGAGTCAAGGCATTCCTAAATACAGGGGTTGATTATGGTGGACCTTTTGATATAATGCTAGGGCGACTGAGGAAGGCTAGAATATACAAGGCATATGTTTGTTTATTTATTTGCCTTTGAACTCGGGCTGTACAACTAGAATTAGTCTCGGAATTATCAACAGATGCTTTTCTAGCTGCTATGAAACGATTCCTAGCAAGAAGAGGCACTGTTCACACTATGTATAGTGATTGTGGTACCAATTTTGTGGGAGCAAGCCGAAAACTGTCACAATTGTATGAGCTCACAAAAGCATCAAGGTTCAATGAGGAGATGACTAGAGAGCTGGGTAATCGAGGAATCAAGTGGGTATTCAACCCTCCAGCAGCTCCACATTGGGGAGGAATCTGGGAAGCAGGAATAAAATCTACTAAGAGATTGCTCAAGGCTGCAGTTGGTAACCAAATTCTAACGTATGAAGAATTCAGTACTGTATTAACCCAAATTGAGTGGATATTGAATTCAAGACCATTGACTCCTGTTAGTTCAGACCCAAGAGATTTAAGTGTGTTAACTCCAGGTCATTTTGTACTCATGGAAAGCCCAAAGGTTTGGCCAGAGCCAGAGGAATCAATTGAACCGGTGAACTTAAGAAATCGATGGAGTTTACTCAAAAGAATTGTATCTTCATTCTGGAAACGTTGGCAATTGGAGTATGTATCTAGCTTGCAAACCCGAACAAAATGGTACAAAAAACAAAGTAATGTTAATATTGGAAGTATGGTTCTCTTAAAGGAAAGTAACCTACCCCCTCTACAATGGAGGCATGGCCGAATAACAAAGATATTCCCTGGACAGGATGGAGTTGTGAGAGTGGTGGAGGTACAGACTGCAAAGGGAAGTCTAACTAGGGCTGTCAATAGGGTATGTATTGATGAAGATTAGGCCTTATTGAAGGGAACTTCAATAAGTTTAGTGGTTAGTTTTTTTTTTGTTTCTCGTTTTACATGTGGGAAAGGTTCCCAAGTTGCTTTGTTTCTTGTTTTTATCTCTAGTGGTTGTATATAGTCATTGTTTCTCGTCCCATCCTCTCCTTTCCATGGGCCTCCTACTCCTTTTTTATAAGTCTCCTCAAGGGCCCCTGAGAAGTGAAGATATTTTCCTTTTTTTCCTAGTTTCCCTAGTAGGGTTCGTTATTGGTGGTTTTTTTTTTTTTTTTTGTTATTGGAAGTTCTTCCAAGGTGGGCGGAATGTTCAGATGTTATATCAATGTTGCTCTGTTGTCTGGCATTGTGTGGTAGAGGGGGCAATTGAAGGGTGATGCGCATAGCATAATTGCCGCCAGTTGCTGATTGACAGCCAATCGAACAGCTCACTTCTCCTAATGTCGATTTTTGCAAAGTGATCTATTGATTATTTATTGTGATTTATTATAAGTGTCGTCTCGTCTCGTATTGTGATCTGGACCCGGGATCCTGGAAGCAAGGAGGATTTGGACATGAAGGTAGGCCTATGTTATTGTGCACTTAGCCATTTTAATTGTTCAACTTGCTACCCGACACCAGACAACCCAAAAAATTCTCGATGTAATTGATACAGTCCACAAACCAGAGTGCTGTTTGAGCCAGCCTCTGTCGAATTAAACAGTGTGAAACGGTAATTCGGTACCGAATAAAAACCGCATAGAACCGAACGCCTACTTGACACTTATAAATAAATTCCATCAGGTTTAAACAAGATGACGGATGATATTAAAGATATTATAAATATGAATAACTTAGAAATAAAAGTTCATGAATATACCAGAGTGACGAGAACCTCATGTACAATTATTGATAACATCCTAACAAATATAGATAACTGTAGAATCAGATTAGGTAATTCACAACTATCTGACCATGATTACCAAAGTTTAGATGTAAGAATTCAGGGTCATAATAAAGCTAGAGTCAGTAAATTAATGAAGGTAATTCAAGAATGTGAACAAGGTAATATTAATTGTTTGAAACAGAAATTATTATTGCAAAATTGGAGTATTGTTTCTGGCATAGACGATTTAAATGATAAATATGATAAATTCATTAGTATTTCAAGATTTCACATTAGTATTTGCTGCCCTTTAAAAAACGTCCTAGTAAAAAATAAATTGAACAAGATGGAAGAGTGGATTACTGAAGATGTTCTGGCACAAAGAGATAAGGGAAGCATACAATGAATTTGAAATAGCAAGAAATGTTATAAGTGAGAAAAATTATAAAGCTGTAGAAAAAAGTTATATGAAAGAAGTTAAGGAAGCTAAATACAAAAAAAAAACAGCAGAAATACTGAAAAGTAGTGTGAACTTCAACACTGCAGTGTGGGATGTGATAAATAGGGACAGGAACGTAGCTCAAGAGCATGTCCTTACCACTACCCCTAAAAACATGAAAAACTGTGGAAAGTTCATATATGATAGTACAGATATTTGTAATCTCTTTAATAACTATTATCAACAAGTTGCTGAAAATTTTCAGAAGTCACTTAATATTGACTTCACAAGTGGGCCTGAAGGGACTGCCAATGCAATTCAAAATGCTTTCAAATTCTCATACAAGCTAATAGATTATTTAGGACAAATAAAAGTGATATCAATTTGAAGGAAAATTTAAAAGCTCATAAGAAACGCTTTAGAAAAACTATTAAATTAAAGAAAACCAAACACATTGAAGCTAAACTAAAAAATTCAACAAATGTAAATAAAACAATTTGCATATGGTGAATACCGAGACACAAAACAAAAATGATAAGGTTTGCAAGAATATTTTACTCAGGAATAACAATTTAGTTATAGATAATCCATATGATGTCGCAAATATGCTTAACACTAATTTTGTAGAAATGGTCAATACTCATGTTGTACCGAATCTAAGCAAATCTGGCACACCAATAAATGATAAAGAGCTACATATTACAAATTTCAAGTTTATCTCCAAAACAATTGATGAAGAGCCATTTTCCAATATCATCGATTCAATTAAACCAAAGTGGTCAGCAGGGTATGATGAAATTCCCATGAGAATTATAAAAGAAGCTAAATCATTCCTAATTAGCCTCTACTACATGTAATTAACGCATCACTCATACTACTCTTGGTAAGTATCCAAATGAACTAAAAGTATCAAAAGTGATACCAGTGTTCAAAAAAGGAGATCCTTACGATTTTTTAAATTATAGACCTTTAGCAATTCAACCTTCAATAGCAAAAATATTTGAAAAAAGTATGCTAATACAGCTTATTAATTATTTTGAAACAAACAAATTACTAGACGCGGAACAGCATGGTTACAGAAAAAACAGGTCTACAACGACTACCTTGATATAGTTTATTGAAAATATTTTAGAGAAATTGGACAAAGGGTACAGCATTGTTTGATTGATTGATTGAGTACTTTATGTAGATTACAATATATACTGTCTTATACACTTATATACAATAGCTTACAATACAGCAAAATTATAGATGAATTTACATGATATAGACTAAGAAAATAATTATTGAACTGTATATGATATGAAAAAGCAATTTGTAATATAATAACTATAGATAATAATTATATTGTTATGCATCTACATAAATTGGCGGAGCTTTGGACATATCAATGTCCATTCTTCGGAAAGAATATTAAAATATCCTCCCCACTAACTCTCTACCAAAACGTTAATTTCATTATTTAAACTAAGGATTTATTTATCAATGGAAATATTGTGAAAGTTTTAATCAATATGAATATTTAAGAGAAAAAACCAGAAAATTGATAAAGTAAAATAATTATATAGGTAGATAAGATCAAATAATTGATTAATAAAATGAAGTAGGCTGAAAGTAGATCAGGGTAATCAACTTTCAGTAATATACAGCAGTATGCAGTGGATAATTGAAATAACATGAGTTTATATAATATATATATATATATATATATATATATATATATATATATATATATATATATATATATATATATATATATACAATTCGTTCTATAACAGGTTTAAAGGTTTGTATTTGTGGGATGGGTGGGGGATGGTTGTCATGTGATCGTTCTAGGGCCAGACAGTTTCAGTCATTTGTTCCAAAAGATGTTTTTTTAAAGTCAGGCTCTCGATGGACCTGATAGAAACAGGAAGTGCATTCCATGCACGACAGGCACTGACTAAGAAGGATTTTGTGAAAATAGTAGTTCGATGATTGGGTATCCTTAAAGAACTTTCTCCGGTTCTAGTATGTGAAGCATCTATCCTCCTACCTTCAGAGACAAATTTGAAATCATCTTTAAAATAGTTCGGATTACCGGATTTCAAGATATCTCTAACAAGCTTGACTATTCGAAAAAGCCTTTGATTGGGAAGCTTTAATGTTGAACTAGCAATGTGGGCTGGGGTGATATGATCATGGCGTTGGAGAGAGTAGACGAAACGTAGACAATAATTTTGGCAACGCTGTAGTTTATCATTCAGAGTGACTTGCATATCGTTAAGAACAGAATTACAATACATTAAATGTGAGAAGATGAGGGATTGAACCAATAATAATTTAATGTTTCTAGGGAGAATATCGTGCATTTTCTTCAATGCATGCATGGCTGAGAATACCTTTTTAAAAGTTTTGTTCACTTGTTCTGACCAGTAAAGAGTATTATTCATAGTAATGCCTAAATTTTTAACTGAGCTACAGTAAGGAATGTCATTACCATCTACACTAATTTTGTGAATCGATTCAAGGTCAATATTGCTTATAAGACGAGAATATCCAATTAAAATGGGCTGTGTTTTGATGGGATTAAGCTTAAGGCCATTTTTCTTTGTCCATTCCACTATCGAATTGATATCCTGATTCATTATTCCAACTGTTTCGTTAATTTTTGTTATGGGACAGCTTAAATAGATTTGAAGGTCGTCTGCATAAGTATGGAAACTGGAGAATTTGATAATGGAAGAAAGGTCATTAGCATACAAAGTGAAGAGGAGAGGGCCTAAAATTGAACCTTGTGGTACTCCATGCATAACGTTTTTCCAAGTAAACTTTTTGTCACCGACAGATACACATTGTTTCCTACCTAATAGATAGGATTTAAACCAAACTAACGAGTTGTGACTGAAACCAAGAATAGCCAACTTATTCAGAAGGACTGTATGATCAACAGTATCAAATGCTTTAAAAAAATCAAATAGGGTGAGGATGGTGCATTTTCTTTGGTCCATAGCTAACCTTATATATCATTAGTGACACGAAGCAGAGCTGTTTCAGTTGAATGGAATTTTCTAAAGCCTGATTGAAAGTTATGAAAGCTTACTATTGGTGTCTAGAAATTTTACAACTTGAGCATGAATGAGTCTTTCTAGCACTTTGGACAATGCAGGTAAAATACTGATTGGTCTAAAATCCTCAACTTTATTGGGTGATGGAACTTTATTTAGAGGGCGAACCAGAGCAAACTTCCAGTTTTCAGGGAAAATGCCTTCTTCAAGTGACTTGTTGAAAATGTATGTAATGGTTGGTAAAACAGCAAATAACATCTTCTTGATAAATTTAATAGGAATTTTGTCTACAACCATAGCATTACTATGAATACGTTGAATTGCTTTGAAAGTGTCTTCTTCTGAGATTGGATGGAAATGAAATTGATCAGTGATTGGTAAATCTAAGTTTGTAACCTGCTCTTCAAGATCATCGATATGATTAGCAATGACAACTTCGTCGCGTTGGTTGGAGTGTGAAACGAAATGGTCATTTATATTGTTCAATGGTGAGTCAATTTGGGGATTCAATTCCTGTTTGCCAAGCCCGAATTCTTTTATTCCCTGCCAAAGTGATTTAGAGTCTTGTCTATTGTTTGTCATGAACGAATTCAAGTACCTAGTATTTGAGTTCCGTAATTCCTGTTTAACTCTATTTCTAGGGCTCCTATACTCTATCAAACTGTCCAAGTCAAATGTCTTTTTAAATTTTCTATGTGCTTTGTCTCTACGTCCCATCATCTTAAGTATGTCTTCAGTCATCCACGGTACTCGTCGTTTTCTATTAATCCTCCTTGTCACATAAGGTGCATGTTTGTCATACAAAGTCAAAGTCCAATTCTCGAAAGTCTTGACCATGTCATCAACTGAGGGTAATGCTTCAATTTGATGCCATGGAGTCTGAGCCACATCAGTCAGGAAGGCGGCTTCATAGAAGTTTTTGAAGTCTCTATAAGTGATAATTTTCTGTTCTGGCTTGGGTATCTTATGGGAAAGTACACAGTAGATCAAATCATGTCTAGAAATAGCTGGGACTGAGATTTGGCCTGCTTGAACAACCTCATTGGGATCACTAACAATGGGAAGGTCAATGAGTGTGTCTGATTCATTAGTATGATGAGTTGGATCGAGAGGTAAAATAGTCATGTTTAGGCATTGGAAAATTGTAGTCAGTTGATAGTAGTCAAAGTTCTGATTTGTCATGTTCAAGTCAGTGTTCATATCCCCCATAACTAGTATACGGTTATAACAAGGCATAAGAGAAAGCAAGGCACTTTCGAAATCTGTGAAATGACCTATTTTTGGTGGGCGATAACAGATACCAACGAGTAATTTATCAGTACTAGATAAGGATAATTCAAGTAGCATAAACTCTGGTCTGGAACAATACTCTTGTTTAGATGTGATTAAAACTTTTGTTTTGATACCATCTTTCACATAAATTGCTACACCCCCACAAGCTTTATTTAATCTATCATTCCGGAAAAGATTATATCCAAGCAAAGCAACAAAATTTGATGGAATACTAGGCTTCAAAAATGATTCGGAAATTCCGATTATATTGAAGTCCTGAAAACGGAAGATTGCTCTGAGTTCATCAATGTGGCAGCTGAGGGATTGTACGTTAAGGTGAGCAGCCTTGAAAAGTTTTTTGAAAGAGTGGAGCTTATTTGCTAGAAACATACCTGCGTCATTATTACTATTATTGAAATAATCATACCTACTTGAGGGCGAGCGAGCTGACGTGTCAGTGAGAGGCATCATGGAAGCAGCAGACAAATCGTGAACCGACCTCAGAACGACACATGACGGGGAAAATGGGGATGAAACTGATAAAACTTAACCTAAATGAAAAAGTCTCTTGATTCGAGTGCATTCAGTATGCCTTGGCATTTCGGCTCCCTTCACTAGTTTATAGCACTAGTTCAAAAAATTCACTAAACACAATAAGATGTAGATGTGTGGAGTTCCGGTGATGAATAATCCTAATGGTGAATAAGATGAAGATTGAGGAAGAACTTGTAGTGGGAGATCTAGTCCAAGTGGAGATACAGCGAGTAGGTATCCGGTAGTTGAAGAATCGGGTCCAAGTGGAGGTAGAGCGAGATTCAGATTCAGAATCAGATTCCTTTATTCATGTCAGAGTCCAGCAGATAATCCAATGTGGTGGGCAGTTTGCAGTGGTAGATGCTGATGGGAGCGAGCAGGTGGGGGAGCGAGAGAGAGCCAGGGCGGCGGCAAGAGAGAGCGCGTGCGAGAAGTCACAGGAACCAGGTCTGAAAACAGGAAGAAAACTCCAGCAGAAACACAGCAGAAAAAAGTACAGAAAGTATATGAAAATCATTAAGAGGATAGACAATTAAAAGAGAGTGTACAGAGAGATGGAAAATGAGAACGAGAAATATGAATCAGTAGATTGATTTCAAATTGCAGTTGACGGTTGTTAGAGAGAAGAATGTGAAGAGAGGACTAAGCTGTGTGAGAATACACAGAGATTATGTAAGATTATTGTCTAAAAAGGTGGATGAAGAGAGAGATATTAGAAGAAAGTAGTAAATATCCGGTGCATAAAATGAGGTAGATAATAAGAAAATGAAATTGGAGGGATGAGAAAAACCAAAGGAGAGAGAGAGGGAGTGAGTAAGAGAGAGCGAAGGGATTGATACAGATAGCATAGAGTACAGTGTTAATGATCTGGTATAGAAATGAAGTAAGCATGTCTATATTATTAAAAATATACAGTATAACTAGTTTTGAGCATGAATTGAGCTAATTTGGAGGGAGGTCAGAATGAGAAGAGGTAGGAAGAGAAGAAATAATAGAAGTTACAGACAGGTAATACTGCATAAAAGAAAACAGAATAACGAATATATAAATAGAATACGCGAATAGAAGGTTGGAATGTGACTATGGTGAAAATCACAATAGAAGTGCCAATCATAAGTTTACCGTCATTATTACGATGACTGTTATTTCTGTTATTGTTATCAATTCCACGAAAAATCAACTTGAATCCTGCTGTAAGTTTTCTATACACACTAGTAATATACATGTGGAGACTGGATTCAGGCTTTGTTGATAAACAGAAATGAATTTAATAGATTATGGATTGACAATGAACTGAGATGAGGAAGAAGCGTTATAAACTCAGCAATTCGAAATAGGTTATAAATGTATTATTAAAGTGAACTTAGGTTTCGGAGCAATTTTCATAATTTTATCTGCAGTTGAAAAGGTTCTATTTTTGTACTATGCTATCGTTAGATAAAAAGTGACACATTGGATTAGCTGGAAACATCATTCGGTTATGTCTAATGGAATACTAGTTTCCTGATTGAGTATTGGATGATTCAATCAGTAAAAACGTTTCAGTATACTAGATGAATAATTGCTATAACTAAATTGATATAGCTTTATTCCAGTTATATTTTTTCCATGAAAACAGTATTATATATGTTCAAAAAAGCAAAAATTAATTTTAAGATTCGTAAACATAGAATCCAGTTATATTTTTTCCATGAAAACAGTATTATATATGTTCAAATAGCAAAAATTAATTTGGTAAAAATGGTATCTATAGGGCAATTGTCCAACAAAAAATAAAAGACTGAAAAAATGAAAAGAGAGAAGAGTGATGATTACATGAAGAGGCACAATTGAAATAATGAGAGCTCACCTTTAGTAGGAAGATATGACGTGCCAACACCGTGAAGTGTTTACTGGAGGTCGGTAAGAAACACGGCGGTGTAGATGCGTCGTCCAGGTCCCTCTCCGACGGCGTACTTGATGCGGCCATCGACTGTCCACGTGTTTCTTATCCCGTACTTGTTTGCTGCTGCGTTCAAGAGTGCCAGTCGGTGTTTCGTCAAGTCCTCCCTCACGGTGATGCCAGTGTTCTTGAGCATCCGCTTGGCTGCGAACACCCTCTGCCTCGTCCGGTAGCCGTCGAACCTCACAATGATGGGACGATGACGCTCCTTGCCGGCTGCTCTGCCCGTGTCCTGACCTGGCTGCTGGATTGGTCCCACTCGATGCGAACGATGAATGTCGTCGATCTTCAACTCCACGTTCAGCTTCTCCTTGCAGACTCGCTGAACAATCTGGTCGGTGGACTCCCCCTTGGTCTCCGGAATTCCAAAGAATCGCAGGCAGGTACGGCGACCATATTGTTCAAGATCGTCGATTTTTAATTCTGTCTCCTTCTCAATTGCTGCCATCCTCTGCCGAAGTTCATTATTCTCACCCTGCAATCGATCCAATTCGGATTGGAAGATCCTTGTTTATCCTCTGTAGAATTTCGTCGGCCAGTTGCGTTGTGTCTTGACAGGGAGGGGTCGTTGACACATGTACCGTTGCACGCCTACCTGCCTTTTGTGTGGGAGTTTCCTGCTTCTTACCGTTGCTCTTCACCATGTTGCAATAGATAAACCAAACTGTGGTCAAACTAATTGGAGGTTATGTAATACTATTTATTGTAATTACTGCGTAATTACAAAGAAAATCAGACTTTTAAAAATATTTTATTAAACTATGTGAAAAACTTAATGCACTAATGTAAAGCTCGAATCGATTTTAACAAGATAACTCTACAAAATAACGCTTTTCAATGGAGCCGAACTGCACACGTGTTCACTCACTGACCATCAGAAGCAACTATGTTTGTTGGCACCTTCCTAGATTTAACAAAAGCATTTGACTCTGTAGATCACAGAATATTATTAAAAAAAAAACTAGAAACTTATGGAATTTGGGGAAAAGAGCTCAACTGGATAGAATCATATTTGGTGGGTCGAAGTCAATATGTAAATATAAAGTATTATGATGAAAATAAAGTAAGTGATATTAAATCTAGTTTAAAGTACATGAACTACTCTGTTCCGCAGGGATCTGTTTTGGGGCCATTTTTGTTCCTTTGATACTTGGGGGGATTACCAAAATATGCGAAAGATGTAATTGAAAATACTAAATTTTGTATGTACGCTGATGACATTAGTTTAAGCATATTCGACAAAGATTTTGATATAATCGAAGAAAAATGTAATGACACAATATTGCTTTTAAAAAACGTTTTAAGTAAAATGAACCTTTTACTGAATAATGATAAAACGAAATTTGTACATTTCACCTGTAGAAGTCCCAAAAGAAAAAGTACAGTGAAGCTAAATAACCTAAGTAACATAAAATTCTTAGGCCTAGATCTAGATAACAAACTCAATTGGGAAGAGCATGTATCAAGAGTATGTAAAAAAAAAGTACAGGAATATTTGCACTAAGAAGGCTGGCACCCATTTGTAATTTATCAACTTTGAGATCCGTGTATTATGCCACTGTCCACTCTCATATTTCATATGGCATTTAGATTTATGGAAGGACTAGTGCATTCAACTTGAATAGGATATTAAAACTCCAAAAAGAAGCAGTAAGAAAAATATTTAATTTAAATAGACAAGAGTCGTGCAGGACATTTTTTAAAAAGTTAGAATTAATGACGGTGTATGGACTTTATATTTATAAAACAATATTACACGTAAAAAATAATGAAGACAAATTCCCCAGGCAATCCAGTGTGCATGACTATAATACAAGAAATAGGAACAACTTTATCATCAAAGAACATAGTAAAGAGAAGTACAAACAAAGCCCAACCTATATGGGCATCAAATTCATTACTTACCTTCCTACTAAGATCAATCATGAAAAAGATATTACTAGGTTTGAAAACAAACTGAAAAAGTATATCGTGGAATTAGAATTATACAGTTATGAAGAATTTTATAGTGCCAACCCATTATGTATTTAGACTACCTATTGTTGATGTATTTTGTTTTTTTAATTGTATTTATTTTATTATTTTGTTGAAAATAATAAAGAAAGACGCATTCATGTACATTTTGATGTATGTTTTGAATAAAGAGATTGATTGATAATGTATATGTTTGTATTGATACTTCAATCACATTTGTATAAAATTGGAAAAAATGAAGCATATAATAACATCTTCGAATGTAACATTTATGGGGAAAACCCAGGTCCCTGTATCCTTTGGGGGTATTCCCCCCCCCAATACCTCTTGGTTTTTGCCCCCCTCCCCCACTGGCATTGATGAAATGGCACCACTGAAGTTATATGAAATCAACTTCAATTATTGTATGGCAAGATTACGATACTTATGAGCTCTACTTAGAAATGGATTGTGAAACAAGATAATTGTACTGGAATGAAATAAACTGTGATATTTTCATAATTATATAAAAGCAATTGAGCCATTCATTTCAATCATTGAGAGAAAAACCAATAAGATGTTCATATTATCTTCTCAAATCTTAATACATTAACGAGTAAATACGAGTAAATACTGATGTGGTCGATTTCAATGAACATTAAATGAAATGGTGTTTTCTTCTAAATGTCAATACTTGAGCATTCTGTTAATTTCGAGCAGATATCACTTTTACGGAGTTTTCTCAGATGATGCAGCAATCACTGAGGAGTCTCCAACACATAACTCAATAATCCAGGAGAGAGTCATCTAAAATTAAAACTATTAGTGCAATATTGCTGAATTATTCGTGTTTTTCAGAAAATTATTAATCCCATAAATGTCTCTTAATTAAATGATAAGTTATGGAGTTCCAAATATTATAATATTTTTCGCATTCCCATTTTTCTTTTTTTATATTTTTAATCGCTTCAGATGGGTCACTCGTTGTTTAGTCGAATATAGTATTTAATAGTATTATTATTCAGGTACATATCTATCACATAAATCTCTCTCAGCAGCTACTATATAAACGCTCAAAAAAGGTTGCTAGGAAACGATAATGATATATGTGATGAATAATCTATCCTGTTCTAGGCGAGCAATATTTCTGTATCACAGATATCCAAAAACTTCAACACTAGAATGTGAATATCTTTGAAACGGTTTGATATATTGATGAGCGATTTCCACCATTAATTGTCTCTTGAAATTATTTATTTTGATCTTGTATTAAAACCTTCCCATAGAAAATTTTTGATTCAATGTGGCGGAACGAAGATGGCAGACCAAAATTTTGAAGCTACCTATAGAATTTTTTTATGTCTCATGCAGTACTTTCAATGTTACTTTTATATCCTGAAAAAGGACGAAGAAGTGAGTAAAATATTTTGTTGTTCAACGAACTTGACCTGTAAAAAGGTTCGAAGAGTGCGTGTTCAAAATTTGAAGCTGATCGATCAACTCTATAAAGTTGACAATATTGTTTAACAATGACATAACCTTGACAAAATTATTTAAAGATATTTGTACTTGTAGTGCTTTGTAGTTACATAATTTGTTTTCTTATTCCTGTTATCTGCTATTTCAAATCTCTTTTTATATAATGTGTATTATCACCCTATTCTCTGTAATGCATGAACATACTATCCCAGGTAAACTCAAAATTATAATTGCAATCCCCTTTTAATTAATCAACAACTACAATCATGATTGACAATGATTTTCAAATTGAGGAGATGGTTTTGCCATGCAAAACGTTTCCGACAATCGATAGCTGGCTTGCTGATAAGAGCGTCCCTTCCTTGTTAAATCAACAGATTAGTTATCCGTTCAAAATTATCTACCTTAATATTAGATCATTGCGACAGAATTTTGACGAATTTACTGTAGCTATCTATAATGCGAATATCGATGTTATTTTGTTATCAGAAATCAATATCGATCCTGACCTAAGTAGCCTTTTTCAAATAAATGGTTATAAAGCTGTATTCAAGTGTGCTCCAAGCACATTTTATCATGGCCTTGTTGCTTTTATGAAAAAATAATAATTTCAAGGAAGTATCTGTAAATTTCAGTTCAGAAAATCTAGAATATATTATGCTGAATTTCAATGTTAATAACCTGACTCTCAATATAATAAGTTTGTATAGACCACACAGTTTTCATAAAGATAATTTCATTACTGAACTAGAGCAGTTAATTCTTGAGGTTGATAATACAGCTAATCTTATCATTATCGGTGATGCGAACCTAGATATTCTTAAATCCAATGATCAATTTGTACAGTTATATGAATCAATGCTTTTTTCTTATGGTTGCAAAAAAGGTATTTCTGCTGTCACAAGAGAAGAGCTCAGACAAAGTTTGCTCACTCAAACTTGTATTGATCATTTATTCTTACGTCTATATAGTAATTTTATTTCTCATATCGGAGTCATCAATGTAAAGATCTCCGATCATTATATCATTGGTTGCAATGAAACCCAATCATGACCAAAAAGTATTCAAAACTATCATAGATAAGAAAAAACGTATATCTTTATTAGAACAAAGTGAAAACATAAGGAATTCTATGTTGATCCATACAACCCACGTAGCTTACAAATATTCTATCATACCTTACCGCCCAAACATTTCTATCTTTTCAAAATTGTAATAATCCACAAAGAAAATTTATACTATAGAATCCTTGCTCCTCCCTCACCCTAAAATTTAAGATCTCCGTCAATATATGTAGTACCCAACGATTCAATAATATTTATGGTAGAAGATCCCTACATTATGTAATTCCCTACTTATTTAACAGACTACCTCCAAATATTTGTGATTACTCTAAGAAGGATGTAATGTTGTATCTCAATAATAACAGCACAATCAATTTATAAAACTAGTAATATTACCAACGTACACATAATTTAAGAGACGTCAAGTTAGAAAAAATGACAGCATATGCTTACATTATTAGAGTTTTTCAATTTTTGCTGGCTGAAGTTTTAAAATTTTCCTTTTATTGTCACTGCCGCCTGCCTCAACGATAAAAATGTTCTATGACTTGTGTAAAACAATTTTTCCCTTTTCCTTATTATTTCATTCCTTTCTAATAAATTTCATTTTTCCCTTTTTTATCAATTCTGTATCAAAATATTATGTATATTTCTTATTTTATTTTTGCATTTTGTATTAGTTTTCTTTCATTTTTTACTTAAAATCTTTGAAGTGTAATATTTATCTTGTCTAAGTTTATTTATCTTTTGTAACTCATTTTTTTCCTGTAATTGGGCACCCGCCGAAAAACCTTTGGGTTTGGCAGGACCCTCAACTGTTTTTATTGTGAATAAAAAATTTGATTTGAGTTATTGTAGTGCATTCAAGCAAACAAGCAAACCCACAAACTGGCAACAACTTTGAACTTGAGTAAAAAGTAAGAACTTGCTAACGCTCGTTCAACAAATATTATTGAGAGAACAACGGGCGGTATTATCAAGTTGGGAGCACATAACTTGAAGGAGTCAAATTATTTCAGTGTAGGGGATTGTGTATTTCACAAGAGAGTGTGTTTCTGAGGGATATAGGCCTATAGTGAGAAAGTGAAGAAGTGAGGATTTAATTGAATTGCAGTTCTAGATTTTTTTGCACGGCCGGCCCTCTCTCACTCACATTCAACCATCAACCCTCCAGTACGATGCTACATCAACTATATTATACAATCCTACTCGGTGGAATGGGGGAATTTACAATATTACAAGCAAGAGTTGATAGTAATGAATATTATTGACACAAAAAAAATTACAAATCTAGGCTTGGGAAAGTCAAATTCAAGATAGGTTGAAAATAATTATGTCTGAAGCATTGTATGAAATAATAACAAAACCCTGAGGGGTTTTGAAGGAGAGCATTAGCACACAACCGGGTAAGAGAGAGAGAGTTAAAGAGAGAGAGGGAGAGAGAGAGGGAGAGAGAGAGAGAGAGAGAGAGAGAAAGGCGCAGGAGTGATGGAGAGAGGGTGAGGGAGGGAGAGAGAGAGAGAGAGATTGGGAGAGAGAGAAAGAGAGAGGAAGCAATAAAACTGAATAAGGTTGAGATAAGAGACAATGTCACGCAGGAGTATTGTCCAATGGTGGTCACACACACATTTCTACAGTCACACCGAAACAGTTATTTCAAAGTTATATAAAAGTTATAAACAGAATATTTCAAAGAAAGTACAGTCTGTGCCAAAATTGAAACCAGTTTACTTCTTAGCTATTCTGCCAGCTTAACTGACATAAGCGACAAAAGCTGACAGCGACAACCAGAGACTGTTTTCCAGGTAGAGAAATTAGTCACGGACTCGCCCCGCCAAAACAAGACACTTCTTTTTCAGCACAAGAACGACAAAAGTAGCCACCGCCAAAACAAGACTGATTTTCAGTGCTAGGATGGATGTGTCTGTCTTTGACGGTGGTGTATACTGACATCGCCCCGTTCAAACATTGTCGAGGGTTTCGCAACATATTTTCAATCTGTATATGAGGCTGATAAGCCAATCGCCTCTGAAAGGCGCGAGAGGGGGCCGGAGGCGTCTGGGAGCCCAGGTTTGAATGTTAGTGTAGGTTCAATATCTGTTAATGAGATTATTACCGCTATAGGTACCTTAAGGTCTTGCTGCTCTGAGGGCTCTGATGCAATACGCACGTTTATTGTAAAAGGCTGTGCTCCTGTTCTTGTGAAACCTATTCATTATATTTTAAATCTATCTGTCAAATCTGGCAGATTTCCTCAAAAGTGGAAAAATGGAGAATAACACCTGTTTTTAAATCTGGTAAAAGAACTGATATTGTAAATCACAGACCAATTTCTATTTTAAATTGATTTTCAAAAATATTGGAAAAAAATTTGCATACAATTATATTTAGGCAGGTCAAGAGTACCATCTCGGATGAGCAACATGGATTTTTGCCAGGTCGCTCAACGGTGACCAACCTAATAACTTCCAGTAATGAAATATCACATGTTTTGGATGGAGGAGGCCGTGTTGATGTAATCTATACCAACTTATCCAAGGCTTTTGATACTATTAGTCATAAACTATTGTTGAGAAAGCTTGGGCAGATGGGGTTCAGTAATAATTTAGTGAGCCTTCTACTGAGTTACTTGCAATCAAGAATGAAGGATGTTAAAATTAAAAATTTTAAATCTAGATTGTTCGAGTTTGCCTCAGGGATCCAATCTTGGTCCCCTTTTGTTCATTTTGTACATAAATATGTTCCTTCCAATATCAAGAATTCCTCTTGCCTAATGTATGCAGATGATCTTAAATTATTTAAGGAGATCAGGAACGTGGATGATAGACTTGCATTGCAGGGTGATATTGACAATTTTTCCCATTGGTGTGAAGTCAATGGACTAAAGATAAATGTTACAAAATGCAAATTCCTAAGTTTCAATCGCCAAATAAATCCTCAGATAAATTCATTATTCTATTGATAGTGTATTCTTTGAATTTTTACTTTCCTTGCCCTATTACCATAGGTTAAAAAATTAAGGTACCCCAATTTCTAAATTTCTTTACGTTTCAAGGTCCCCTGAGTCCAAAAAAGTGGTTCTTGGGTATTGGTCTGTATGTGTGTGTGTGTGTGTGTGTGTGTGTGTGTGTGTGTGTGTGTGTGTGTATGTGCGTCTGTGTACACAATATCTCATCACCCAATTAACGGAATGACTTGAAATTGGGAACTTAAGGTCCTCACACTATAAGGATCCGACACGAACAACAATTTCGATCAAATGCAATTCAAAATGCCGGTTAAAATGGCAAAAATGTTGTCAAAAACAGGGTTTTTCGCGATTTTCTCGAAAACGGCTCCAACGATTTTGATCAGATTTATACTTAAAATAGTCATTAATAAGCTCTATCAACTGACACAAGTCCCATATCTGTAGAAATTTCAGGAGCTCCGCCCCATCTATGCTCGATTTTAGATTCCCAATTATCTTGCTTCAGATACAATCTAAACAAAAAAGTTTAAGTGGAAAAGATTGAGCATGAAAATCTCTACAAATAATGTTCAGAAACATTTTCACCTTAAATTGAAAATAAACTTGAAATTTGAGAGAATGTGATTATTCAATTGCAAACTGTTGGCAACTGTTGATTCTATTAAATCATTCACTATGAAGAGATAGCAGATCTCGTGTGTATCCAGCGTTATTGTCCTGTCACCAGCTGGCTATGATCTTTGAATAGTAGACTTGAGATGCGCGTGTACACTAGCGAAAGGTGATCAATTTTCATAACGGCAAGGAAAGTTGTGTGAGTGCGCCACACCAGATTTTTGTTTATTATTTGTTAATATATTCTTCAATTTTTATTTTAGCAAAATAAGTTTTGACATTATTGAATTCTTCATATTTTTTATTTTTACTTTTTTCAATGAGTATTTGAAATCTTTGTATTTCTTGAGTTAGGTACTATTTTTGTTATCTGTATTATTTCTTTTTGCATAAGTATTATCTTTCATTTGTATTATTTTTTCATTTGAATTTGTACGATTTTTATTGTAAAGGAGACATGTTTGGGGAAACACGTTATCTCCATTGTGAATAAATAAATAAAACAAGAAACAAATTTTCAGTTTAAAAAATAATCACTCTGAACGTCCGAAATTAACATAATCCAAAACAAACCATTCAAAAAGTTCACAATTTTAAATTAACTTGAACATTTTGTAGTTGAAGAAATCATATCTTACTATTTGAACACCAGCTGTTACTTTTCAATACCAGCATGAATTGTGAAAATCCAAACACAGCTTTGTTTGAGAAGAAATTATCTTGTTAGAACCGTACGAATTGGAACCTGATATGTATGAATGTCTCATTTGTTTTCGGCAACGAACAGAAAACGAACCGAACCGAATGAAACCGAATGTGTGTAAAACTAGCCTTTAACAACAGACGGATGATGGACCACGAACAGAAGATTCAAAAACTGTGATTCCACCCAAGATTTATGTGATTCCATCCAAGAGCTTGATTTACAGACCAAAAGCCAACTCACTCTAGTTTGTATTTGATGCATGGAGTTAAATCATAATATTGCCTTTCTGAACGTGATAAAGCATACATCTATCTTGCACGTTGAAAATTGAATGGCTTTACCAACTATGTCAATAATATTAATTCCACGACTATAACTTTCAAGTTTTAAAATAATATTCAAAATTGAATTCAAGAAAAAATCCATTGTCATGTCATGTATGACACATAATATCTATGTAAAAATAGTCAAATCATGTATTCTTTTTGAAACACATCACGTCTAAAGTTCACATTGGATTATCTTGGAAAAAAATTATTTGGATGAAGTATATAATGTAGCAGGGCAATCGCTTATACAATTCAGGGGAAATCGGTTAATAACAATTTTTTAAATATGCCTTCTATAAACATAAAAAAACTTGACGTAGTTTATTTATGCTAATTATTATTATTTTAAAAAGTAAAAAGATGGAGAATTTGCTAACAGATGTCGAAAAATTAGAAAACTTATACCTGAAAAGTTGGAAAATATCACTATCTATTACGACCCAACCTTTTCTTTGATAATAATTATAATAGAATTAGAGACCTTTTTAGAAATGTAGGCTTCAATCAATTAGAACTGAGCATGAATGGTTGAAAAGGAGGAAATAACAAACTGAAAAAATAAGGTTGCTATGGTTGCATCACCACATTAATACAACAGTGGTGGTTACATATATCTATACTATAATAAAAGAAAGAACTGGCTTATACACGTACGGGATAGAAAAGTTATGTTTGACGCATCACATCTGAACTACTCAACTGACCAACTTGGAATTTTGCATATAAATTCTTAATTAACCGGGGATGGTTATGGGCCTGTTTTCAATTCTTCAAGATTTCATTACGTCAAAAGTTTTCAGTTTGTCAAGTTTTAAAATAGACCCTTGCGGAGCACGGGTTACCTGCTAGTCAATAATAAAATGTTATTTGCTACTTCATGAAACTATTGTCAGCTCATAAAATGTATTTCACATGTTTGATCTAACTAATGTAATTATTTTCAAAATAGAAATACAGTCCTTATTTGTCCAGAAAATCACAACTATTAAGTTTATAATAGTCACGAGAATAATACAGTACAGGAAGTGAAATACTATTTAATGACAGAACTTACGGATTTGTTGATGGGCATGGTGTAGGAATCGGCATAGACGAACATCTCCGGATTGTGAATGATGTCGAGGTTAGTGCCATGCACAGTGATCATGCGGCCGCCAGAGACGAAGCTCTTGAGCGGCTTGATCTCGAGCACAGTGGGGTCCTGGCGGTAGGTGAATGGTGGAGAGTTGTCGTGTGCAGTTATAGTGCGGTTGGCCGCATCAATGGACAGAGTGATGGTGGAGACAGCAGTGGGTGTGGGCACATTAGAAGTGACACAGGTGAGGCGACTGCTGGATGCTTGTGCGGCCTCAACCTGACAGGGCACCGAGTCCAGCCAAGCCGCCACTTCACTGCCGATGTTCAGGTATTGGCCGGTGATTGCCACCTGTGTGCCCCCACTTATTGGTCCCACTGACGGCGACACTCCAACCACTACTATGTTCTTGTAACTGAAGTGCACTGATGACTCAGTGTAGCCGGCTTGATTTCCAATGATGACTGCAGCTACCTTCTCAGTGGCCGATGCCCCCGTCCTGCAAACTATTCTGACAGAGACCTCGTACTCGACAAGAGTGCATGGAGTGTCTCCGATTCGAATTTTTCCCTTGACGTCTTCCTCTTTCAGGCCGAGATTACTTCCTTCGATCGTTACCAAAGTTCCTCCTTCAACAGGCCCACTTAGAGGTTTGATCTGCAAACAACATCAGCATCTTGTATCAACTCAACAAAACTCTAATCTCACAGTGGTCAAAATGATGATTTAGGCTAGCTACACACACGTCGAAGTATTTAATGCAGCAGGGCAATTACTTGCTCCGATTTTAAAAATTGCTTCCAGAAATATTAAAAAAATAAACAACTTGTTGCTCACTTTTGCTTTCGTTATTGATTTTTTTGTCTGTAAATGGGATGTGGAAAGCAAATAGAGACCAGGGGCCTGTTTCATAAAAGTTACAAGTCCTGTAATACAGGAGAATCACCATTCCAATTACATGGTCAATACAGCCGATAAAATCAGCTGTTCCTGTATTACAGGACTTCTAAATTTTTATGAAACAGGCCCCAGTTGTCTCAAAAAATCAAATTTGAGATATAGTCCAGTCAATATAAACATAAAAAAGGGGGTGTGCTTACAATATAATTTATTGTAGTTCTGATTATTTAATATATTATTTGGGTACATAAGAGAAGTCCAGAACCATTTTCTTCATGCAAAATTTCCTTGTGCTAGATACAGAGAGGCCCAAAAACCTCGTATTTTCGGCTCATTTTCCAGTTCTCAGCTATTTCTGCCAAATCTCGTAATCGGACAGAAAATTTTGCTCTCGCCTTTTTTTTTAATTATAAAATTCTGAAAAAATGAAATCATTAGGAACTTTCTTTCATCAATGAGCACTGAGTTACGATTTTTCAAAAATGAGTGAAATTTGAAAAAAAATCAATTTTCAAGAATTTTAGGTTTTGATCAACAATATCTTCCGATTGTCACCATTTAGAACTATAATTCAAAATCCCTATGGACGTATTTTTGTGCTCTACAATCTGAGATCAGGTAGATCGCTCTACCTCATATAGATTTCCAGGTACACCTAACAACAATGCTCCTTGTATTGTGAAAAACACCTAATTTTCAGCTTCAACCATCATCACCAACTACATTGTCCTCACATTGATATTTCGCACAATAAAATAAGTTTATGAGACTATGTTCTATGAGAATCACCCGTTAGGTCCACTTCATTTCAGTATTTCCTAGTGGAGAGGCGCGCTTAAGGACACTTCAAGGATCAAAATTTCAAACACTTACAGCTTTTGACACAATGCTCAGATTTTATCATCATACTACACTTCATTCTTCTCGGCTCGTTAAGGCGGTCCAAAATCATGCATCATAAGTCGAATTCGGTCGAAAAATGGAAAATTTATTCTTGATTGTACTTACGCCCATCTATATAATAAGAGAGAGTAGGGTTATGTTTGTTCGTGTGTTCGTTTGTTTGCACCAAAAAACATGTCAACTTGTGGATTGCATACCGGAAAAACGGGTATGATTTAGATCTCCAAATTTTGCACAAAGATTCTAAAAATATCAATCTCGTGCACCTGGAAGCCCAAATTTCAATTTTCCTTCTAGATTTTACAGAATTAATGTTCAAATTTCATCTATGCTAACGTACATGAAGTTCCATAGGCTACATTGTTGTAGCTCAGAAGTGTGTTTTTTATGAGAAGGTTATAATGCTGTTACAAGACAATCATTTTCGAACGTCCGTGTGGCGTAACGGTAAAACGCTCGCTATCGGAGCGATGGTTCCTCGGTTCGAATCCCGATTCTTCCCAATTTTTTGTTCTTAATTTTTTCCGTCGAAACGTATTATTATCAATTATTTTTTGAAGGAATTTGTTTTCATTACAATTGAACTTGGATTTTATCAAATAATTTATCTTTAATGTAAAATTTTGCCACCAGTACAAATGAAATGGACACCATCTTCATGCTGTAGGCCTATCATTGAATTTAATAAGAAAAACAATATTGTCAATATTTATTAACAAATAATATTGTTAATAGATCACAATAAAATAAGTAATAATTTATATTCTTCAGTTATAATGTACTATCAAACACAAATTCGCAATGAAACGAGTATTTTAGGTATTTTGTTTGAAATTGGGAAAACAAAAGGCTGCCTGATTCAAATTGAGGAGGATCTAATCGATACTTAAATTTATTGATGTATTGAAAGAAATCAATATGATTCTGTGAGGTTTTCAAGTATTATGTCTTCTTCAGTTTTCTATACTATATAATAAAGGAAAGAACTGGCTTATACACGTAAGGAATAGGGAATTATGTTTGACGCATCATCACGTCTGAAATACTTGACTGATTAATTTGAAATTTTGCATATGGTTTCTCAATTAACCGAGGATGGTTAGGTATGGTATGCCTAGTTTCAGTTCTTCGAGATTTCATTACGTCAAGTTTTCAATTTGTCATGCTTCCAGTTGTTGTATAGAAGCAGCTGAACATTTCTTTTAAAAGGGACATTAGATGATAGGTATGATTGGGGATCCTATTCGAATAAAAATAACTGATTTTCTGTCGCATCAAAACCGCACCGATTTCTCAAACCGTTCAAAAGTTATTCTTATTCAAAGATACTGATAAATCATCCATCTATCCATCATATTTACTATAATAATGGAAAGAGCTGGCTCATACAGCCAGCCAATTTTCCGTGATGTAGGAAAATTATGTTTGACGCATCATCACGTCTGAACTACTGGACTGATTGATTTGAAATTTAGCATAAAGATTCTTCATTAACCGAGGATGGTTATAGGCCTATTTTCAAATTTCGAATTTTTTATTACGTCAAGTTTTCATTTTGCAAAGTTTTAAAATAGACCCTTGTGAAGCACGGGTTACCCACTAGTATTACAATACACAAAAATGGCCAATTTCCATATTCATAGCTATGTATCTCGGTAACCCCTTATTTTGAAAATCATTACTTGATCTTGAAATGTACAAGAGAATTTTCTATTTCATCTGCTGTAAACAATTCATGAACAAATATGTTCGTAAAGTGAGATTTGATTGTTGAAAAAAAATCTGGAAATTGTAGATATTTTACTCATATTAACGGTTTTGGCAGTTCTATGATAAGGAAGAGTGATTCAAGATGGATTTTAGGCAACTGAGCTCGTAAAGGATGAATTTTTCTACAATTTGGAATCAATCGTGAGTTTCTATGATGTATCAGACTCGTTTTAGAAACTCTTGATCAACAGTAAAAACACGAATAAAAATGTAAAACCTGAAATCGCCATTTTCAAAATCTTTTGTAACTTTTGAATTTTATTGGAATCGAAAGTATTATTTATTGGAATGGATAGAGGGGGCCAATTTCCACATCCTCACTAGATTTGGACATTTTATCAGAAGTATTTCACAAGACATGCAGCTTTGAATATAGAAATTGGCCATTTTTTGTGTATTGTATATGGGCTTAAGTACACTCAACAATAAATTTTCCATTTTTCGACCAAATTCGCTATAAGTGTTTGAAATTTTGATCCTTGAGGTGTCCTTAAGCGCGCCTCTCCACTAGGAAATACTGAAATGAAGTGGACCTAACGGGTGATACTCATAGAACATAATCTCATGAACTTATTTTATTGTGCGAAATATCAATGTGAGGACAATGTAGTTGGTGATGATGGTTGAAGCTGAAAATTAGGTGTTTTTCACAATACAAGGAGCATTGTTGTCAGATGTACCTGGAAATCTATATGAGGTAGAGCGATCTACCTGATCTCAGATTGTAGAGCACAAAAATACGTCCAGAGGGATTTTGAATTATAGATCTAAATGGTGACAATCGGAAGATATTGTTGATCAAAACCTAAAATTCTTAAAAATTGATTTTTTCTTCAAATTTCACTCATTTTTGAAAAATCATAACTCAGTGCTCATTGATGAAAGAAAGTTCCTAATGATCTCATTTTATTCAGAATTTTATAATCTAAAAAAAGGCGAGAGCAACATTTTCTGTCCGATTACGAGATTTAGCAGAAATAGCTGAAAACTGGAAAATGAGCCGAAAATACGAGTTTTTGGGCCTCTCTGTATCTAGCACAAGGAAATTTTGCATGAAGAAAATGGTTTTGGACTTCTCTTATGTACCCAAATAATATATTAAAAAATCAGAACTACAATATAAATTGCATGCACCAATGTATATTGGTCGTAGTCGAGCAGTCGTACAGTAAACATCTAAATTAGTGAGTAGAGTAGCTTTCAATATCAGTGAAAAGTAGGTCAATTGAATAGTGCTAGTTTAACATCAGCTATATAGTGTAGTAACATCAACATTATAGTGTGGTGTCTTTTCAACAAATGCAATCACCAAAAAAACCACCATATGGAGTGATTCCAGAATACGAAGAAGAGGAGGAGAAAGAAGAAGGTGAGGCGTTTCAACAAAACTTTAACATCAGCCCTTTGGAGCAGAAACAGGACCAGGAGGTGAAGCTGCAAAAAGGTAATAATATGAATACTATAAGTGAAGTTATGGCCAATGAATTCAAAAAGGATATTGAGGAACTATATAATAAACTCTTGGATTTTAAAAAATGGGCTGCAGTTGAATATGAGAGAAAGATACTTTTAAGAGTAGATTATGATAGATTTTCAGAGATGTTAGTTGAAACAACGGAATCTGTCGTTAGAATCGAAACAAGGGCTATTACTATCAGTCAGTTGACAGAAAATCTCAATTCAGGTGCGCCAAAGTTACAAGAAACAATAGTTAGCTTAAATAAAAAAATGCAGGAAATCAGTAATAAGCCACCCAGTTTTGCTGAATTGATTAAGTTACCAAAAAAGGCATCAACAGCAGAAAAAATAGGAAACGTAAGAAGAATCCAACCTAAAGAGCATGTACTTCTTCTAAAAGCAACAAAATTGGAATTGGTAGGAGATAATGAGAAGCAGAGTAGTGAAAAAAAAGAAAAGTCTGAAGGAAAACATTCCAAAGAAAGAAAATATAAGAGTGAAGAAAACTGTTAATGTTCGAGGCGGCGGCCTTCTTATTGTTCTGGATACATTGGATGATAAGAAAAAAATACTAACAAACAAAAGCTTACAAAAAGGAGGGATAAAAATCACGGAGCCTGCAAACAAGAAGCCAAGGATAAACTTGTACGATGTCCCATCAGATGTAAATAAAGAGGAGCTGTCAGAGATCATCTATGAAAAGAATTTCTATAACTCTGGAATCTAAAAAGAAGACTTTGTCAAAGGCTGCGTCCCATCATTCAAGTTAGGCCCGAGAGATAAAGATACCCTTCATTGGGTGTTTGAATGCGATCCTGAAATAAGGAAGCTAATAATTAACAAGGTAAAGCTGTTTATCGACTTTACATGCTGCAAAGCCAGCGACTATACTGTAGCTCGGAGATGCTTCCGGTGCCATGGGTTCAATCACGTGATGAAGCATTGTAAAAAAGAACATGATGTCTGCGGGCACTGTTCAGTTATAGGACATAATTCTAAAAACTGCCCTTCCGAAAAGGAAATTCCAACTTGTGTTAATTGTAAAAAGAATAACAAGCCAGCTAATCATAAAGCTAATGACGCAAAATGCCCATGTTATAGAAGAGCACTGCAACAAGTTATTGATAGAACGAACTATGGGATTGCTTAAAAAAATTAAAAATAGGATATTGAAAAAAGAAACTCTAATTAAGCCTAGCATCAATAGAAGAGAGCCGTCGACTATTGAAAAATCTCTAAAAAAGATAAATAAGCTACATGTAAATAGACAAACGTCAAAAAGTAGAGTATCATTAATTCAGAATTACGGTGAATATTCCGATATTAATTTAGCGTTAGCTTACGTAGGAGAAAATAAGATTCGAGTCTCAGATGGATTCTCGCACGTACTTAAGTCAAAATCGCTGACGCTAGAGGAGTGGTGTAGCCTTGAGCCAATTAGTCTACAAAACAAATGTTCGGCGATCTTACTGAAAACAATCAACACGCCTGACAGTAGACAATTAATTCGGAATTACTTGTTGCCAGTAAATGATTATAATGCTCTAGAAGAAATTAAAAAAGTGCTATTGGAAATAAATGAATGGGCATCAATGAATTATCCACTTGTCGTAGGCATAGATGAATTCAGCCAGCTAGCAGATTTATCCTCAATTGATTTACTCAGTTTTATCTTATAAACTAATCATTTGAAATATATATTTTATCATAGGGGCACTAACAGCATGAATTTTCTCAATATTCCAGAACCAGATCGGCCAGAAGAAATAGTATGCCCAAGAGGTTATCAAACAGAAGATAGCAAGCACCATAACTTTCTAAATTGCATGATTGAATCTTTTACAGCAATATGAGAAATGAACGCAGATATTTTCAAAGAAGCTCTTTTAACACTTCGAACCGAAAATCTTCATGCTTCATCGACAGTCTTCAGAGAAATTGAATTGAGGAGTATGAATGTTTACGATAATGAATTGAAAATGTTCATCTACCAACTACTTCAAAATATAGAATGGGATTCAGTATGGAGGGAGGCGGAGCTTACGTATCATTTGACAACAGTTCTCGCAGATTTAGGACCAATGAAAAATATATTATGGTTAGTCGAGACACTCAAGTGATGCTTAATGAGGAACTGTTGGATGCTGTTTTGAAAATTGATATATCTCGATGCAAGATACTAAGAATCAGATGGATTGATGGAGTTCCAGGGAGCGGAAAAACACATCTAATTGTTGATAAACATCGACCAATGGAAGACCTCATACTAACTCAAACAAGAGCCGCAATCAAAGGAATAAGATCAACTATACAGGAGAAACACGGAATTGAATTCAACTCAATCATCAATTCAAATTACAGAACCGTGACGTCATTTGTAATTAATGGCTGCCACAAAAAATATAAGCGCGTATTCATCGATGAAGCTGTCCTTATGCACGCCGGTTTTGTGGGATTCGTCTCCGAGCTGACAGGCGCAGACGAGATAGTACTGGTTGGAGACTCAAAATAAATATCTTACATTGAGAGAAGTGGTTTACCAGCAGTCTGGAAAAAAATTTCTGTTTTCGCGGATCCGGATTCTTACCAATCAGTAACCAACAGGTGTCCAATGGATGTGTGCTGTCTGTTGTCTAACTACTACAATGATATCTGCACTACAAATAAAATTATTCTATCAATTGAACCAACAATAACTAACGGAGAACCTCACAACCTACAACCACAAACTTCAACCCTCACATTCATGCAATCAGAAAAACAAATGGTACTGGAAGCTGTTAAAAACAAGGCTCCCTCTGGCTCATTAACAATACTAACTATACATAAAGCTCAGGGTTTAACGTTTAGAGATGTTATCCTAGTGAGGAAAAATACTAAACCACTCAAGATTTACAATAGAATTCAGCACGTAATAGTAGCACTTAGTAGGTATACCAACTCATTCAGATATTTAACAGTTGGAGAGCAAGATCTCATGCTGTCATAACCTCAAAAAATACAATCAGTTGAGGACAAGGATATCTACAATTGGCACACAAATAATTATAAACACAAAAACAAAAATGGCTGATTTGATGGAGGATTTGGATTTATTAGACATTGAAGGCTTTTCGATTCCAAATTCACAAGATGTCAACAATACAATCCAACCTTTCAACTTGAAATTCTTCAATTTCAACATCAGGAGCTACAATAAAAATTTTGAAGAATTTCTTATTCAACTGGAAGACATGAACGTGGATTTCGACGTGATAGTCTTAACGGAATGCTGGATTGCTGGTGGTGTTTCCTTGAAATCAATTAATAATTATACCTGCCACAAAACAGAAAACAATATTCTACAGAATGATGGAGTAATAATTTATGTCAAATCCGACTATTTTGTCGAAATAAAAAAATTGTAGTTAGGCAAGTCAACTGTTTGAATATGCATTTGAAAATTGGGAAAGATACTTTTGTTATAACAGCGTTATATAGATCTCCATCACACTTGGACTTAACAGAATTTCTCATTGATCTGAGGCAGATTTTGGATGATAATGGAAAGCATTTTCACATCGTTCTAGGAGATTTGAACATCAACACAAAAGAACCAAATCAGCACAGGCAACTGGAAGACTATGATAATCTACTCAGTGAATATGGATTCCTACATTGTATATAGCAGGCAACTCGTATTGGAAATAATAGCGCTTCATGTATAGATCATATTCTGATAAACTTTAAAAAAGATATAATATTAATAGTTTTCCCAAATTCACAAATCATTTTATAACTATTCTGGGAATTAAATATGATGCGGTGGAACACAATCACAACAGAAGAAAACCCTACTATGAAAGTATTGATTATAATAAACTTTCATTAGCACTAACGAATGAGACCTGGAATTCCGTGTACCTGCAGGAATGCGCTGATAGTGCTTTGAAGAGAATGATAGAAATACTGAAGAAATACACAGAAAAATGTAAAGTTATTAATAGAGTATCGCACACAAAAAGAAAAATTAAGCCTTGGATTACAAATTGATTAATTACATCAATAAGGAAGAGAGATAAATTACACAGACAAAGCAAGAATAATACAGCGAATCTACAGCTTAGAGAGTATTATAGAAGGTACAGAAATCTACTAACAACTGTAATAGAAAATGCGAAGAAACAATACTTTTCAAGGCGATTTGAGACTTCCAGCAACTCTAAGCAAACATGGGAAGTAATAAGAGAAATAACCGAAGTGCAACGGCCAAGAACACAAATCCACCAAATCAACTTGGAAGGGAGAGAATTGAAATTGGGAGATGATGATAAAGATATGGCCAATTCTTTCAATGAATTTTTTATTAGTATTGGATCAAAACTGGCCCAGGACATTCTAAATAACGATTGTAATGGCGCAGATGAGCATGCGGCAGCTGATCAGATAGTCTGCCGGTCATTATTCTTTACACCTGTCAGTGAGGACGAAATGGTAAAAATCATTAATAGTCTTAAAGCTAATAGTGCACCTGGACTCGATAATTTGAAACCAGATTTTTTTCAAACAGAATAATACTATACTTGCCAAGCCTTTAACACATATTGCAAACAGAATTTTTGAGGAAGGTGTTTTTCCACAGTGTCTTAAGGAAGCTGTCATTTGTCCAATCTTCAAAACAGGAGATAAGAAAGATATGAATTGCTACAGACCCATATCATTACTCAGTACATTATCAAAAATTTTTGAAAAGTGTATCAAAACAAGACTGATCAGCTTTCTGGAAAAAAATAATCTTCTATCGCCAAACCAATATGGTTTTAGATCTAGTCGCAGTACAAATGATGCTATCCACTATGTAACCACTCAGATTGCCGATAAAATAAACACTGAAGAGAAACCATAGCAGTAATCTTAGATTTAAAGAAGGCTTTTGATACGGTGTCACATGACATTCTTCTTTCAAGGCTTGATAACTATTGAATAAGAGGAGTCGCATGGAATCTTTTCAAGAGCTACCTATCAAACCGAACACAATGTGTCAGAGTCAATGGATGTATAAGCAACAAGCTGACTGTAAAGTTTGGAGTGCCACAAGGAACAATACTAGGACCAATTCTTTTTCTTCTCTACATAAATCCATTATGCAACATGGAAATTAATGGATCAATCACCACCTTTGCAGATGATACTGTTCTACTGTTCTCTGAACCGACCTGGGAGATGAGCTGGAGAGAAGCCGAGACAGGACTTCAGAGGGTGTCTCGCTGGTTGGCTGAAAATCTGCCAACATTGAACTATGAGAAAACCTTCTTTCTGACCTTTTCGGCGACTCAACATGGACAGCCAACAGTAGATGAGATCAAGAGTAGTAATCAAGAATCAACGGAATAACACTTCATACACAGTTCGCAGGAAACAGTCACAGAAATACCTGGGAGTTACAATGGACTCTTTTCTGCGCTGGGATCATCATCTCAATGAATTATGCAGGAGACTGAGGAAGACTATCTGCAGATTCAGGATTCTGAGGACACTGGTCTACAAGGGATGTCTAAGAGTTATCTACTTCTCTCTAGCACAGTCCCTCATGCTGTATGGGATTGTAGGATGGGGAGGTACAAGCTTCTTGCACATCGAACCGCTCCTCAGGGTACAGAAGCTGATCATGAGGGTCATCAACCAGAAGCTTCCACGCTATTCATCAGACCAGCTATTCAATGAGTTTGACGTGATGGGTCCAAGACAGCTTTACTCCAAGGAGATACTATGCACATTACACAAGAACCCAACAACATTTCAAATCAGAAACCACAACCACAACACCAGATACAGGAATCTTCTCATCACCAGTGTTGCAAGGAAGGCACTATACCAGAGACATTATTTCAATCATTTAGCACCAAAATTATATACTATCTACTTCCTGCAAACTTTAAACAGATTAATCATCCTAGAAAGTTCAAAACAATAGTACACAATTGGTTGATGAGCAAAGGAAGACAGAACATAGAAAACATTATTTCAAATAACAACTAACCACCTAATGACTTACTAAACACTAACTAATTAATAATACGCACAAAAAAACTAACAAACCTACTCTAGAACATGGTACGCCATAGTGGAGTAGGTCAATTTCCACACATAAAAAACGAAACAAGTAGAGGACACATTATAAGAATTTTTTGTAACTAACTATTGTGTGTAATATTGTAATTTATCTAATATTTTGTGTAATTGATGTTGTAGTTTTAGTTTTTTTTTGGAAAATGAACATTTATTTATTTATATAGTGACTGGACTAATATCAATTTTTCTCAATAGAGGAGACTATAAAGAACAATTTAAAAAAAAATCAGATTGATATCTTGAAAAATGACTGAGTTATGCCTATTCAAACATAAAAACAGGACAATGTTATAACTCCATAACGACAACTGTTCCCTTTTCTGCAACATTACATGTGTTCATATAATAGACTGTTCATATAATCGACGAAAAAGTCAACTTTTCAATCGATTCTGATCAACAAAGAAAATGTTACTGCATGATAATCGATTGAAAACTCGAAATCGATATTTTTGAACCTAGTCTCTATTATTGTCTGCCCTGAACATTTTACTCTTCCGACAACTGGTCCCTTTTCGCTCTCCACATCACGAATAAGGGCGCTATGTGTTCCAAAAGATTCAAAGTTCAAGCTGACTGCTACCACCACGCACACGCACTCTTAGTTTCAATTTATACAAAATAATTTCGGCCGTTAAACCTTATAAATTATCTTAACAGCTGAAGAAAGACTTGTTGATTTTTATTCGCTGAAATATGTGGCTATCCCTTGTTTTGGAAAGTCTTTGTATTGTATAGAAAGTTGGTGCATTATGATTTGATTATGTATTGTAATTTTATAAAATACTTTGTGATGTATCCTTATATACGATTGTATCTTCAGGCTAAATAAATTGATTGATTGATCTTATTTGTAGGATTAAAATATCATTCCTATGCCGGATAGTGTAGTCATGATTATTTCCCTGACATGAGAAAACTTATTCATTACTTTTAACGTGCAACAAGCTGTTCATTATGAAAAGGGAAGGGAACGTCAATATCCTCAGTCTCATAAAGCTTTCTCTACATGACTCTCTGTTATTCAAGTTTCCTAACACTCTCACTGCCTTTTTTGCCTTTTATACCTTTGATGCATGGCAAGAATTACCCCATAGGAGAATTCAGTAGAATCCAGTAGTAGTAGTTCAGTCAACAGTGGAAACAATTTTTATCGAATATTAACCAGCAAGAATCAATCAAATATCGAAATCAGCAACAATTTGATGAATGCATATTAATTTAACATAATAGTGTTAGGACTGACCATGTCAATGCGAGGTTTTGGGCACTCATTTTGGGGCTGATGTTGACAGGTCTCGGTAAAGCTGCAAGTGTTTCTGCACCATGTGCACTGGTACTTGGTGTGGCGGGTCACACAAAGCGAGCAGTCCGGATGTTCGCGGTGAGATCCCAGTATGTCGCACTTGTACAACATTACTCCGATCGTGTCCACATGATGGTTGCGATTCCATACAATGCTCACGCTCGCCTCGTATTCCCCTGTGTTTGCTTCATATGAGTACTGCAACATTAAGTTAATCACATAAGCTTGTTACATCCACTTATTTGATTGATATATGTTTGTATTATTAGATAGTGTATTGTCATGTGTAGAGTAATGCAATGACATAGAGTATTGTAATGAGATAGAGTAGAGTATTGTCGAGTATTGTAAATGTAGAGTATTGTAATGACATATTACATGTGTGAATAAGTAAATAAGGAATACATTAAAATACCAACTAGCTACAGGAGTATTTTGTAGACAGTTTTTAATGAATTTATAAAACGAACATTTTGTTGTAATAGAAATGTATAGTTGTTATACATAAAAGACATAATATTATATTTTATTACTCATTTCCTAGTTACTGAAGATTATTCAGTCCAAGAATCCAAAATCCAAGAAAATTCATAACCGCCGTTAAAAACTGGATTATAACTGGAAGACATTATATAGAAAACATAATAATTGTGACACAACTACTCCTCACATCTGTGTGGTGAGCAATCATGCCATGTCCGTGATCCACAAATCGTTTGCTCTGAGCAGACGGAGTGAGCCCAAGATAACTGTTTTTTGCATTTAGCCTGCCAGTGAGTTAACACTCTTTTCGCAAGCAGGAACTGTTTTCAAATTTGAAGCGATGAGTGAACCCCTCCAAGGACACCAATTATGAGCACGATCAATTCAACTGAGTAACCTGGATTCAGTTTGAGCAGTTCCACAAGAAGCTCCTGATATTGATCCAGTTGTCCTCCTCCTTTGCAGCAATATTGCATTCAGCTGGTGCTGAGAATTCAATGACAAATAACAAATATTGACTTTGCAACCAAATCCTGGAGTAAAATATCAGGCTTTGTTGCTGTTAAAAGCCTAGTGATGGACACTGAATATAATTCCAGTATAATCGGAATTTATAATCATTCTCCACAACAGACTCCATATCTCCTGGGACATAAGGCAGCATTGGTGTTTTGTCTATACAGTATGAGTGCCTTAGATGGTAATACAGCACTAGCAGTGCAGCATTATGCCTGTGGATGAAGCCTGCAGTTGCATGCACAGAACAAGCTGACAATATGTGCATCACGGTCTCTGGTGCTCTATGACACATCCTACAACTAACATCAAGCACAGGCAAGTGCATTACTCTGCTGCGGTAAGACAATGTTTTAATAACACCGTCTTGAAATGCTAATATGAACCGCCTCAGTCTCGGATTCAAAGACTGCTGACTTCAAGAAAGCAAAGGTCAGCTCTTTGGACAAGCCCTGCTACTCAATATGCTTATAGAATAAGCCATGCAAGGACTTGTCTTTATGCTGCAGAAGAAGTGTCTTAAATTAGGCAGTCGTTATCTTAGCCCATCATCCGACAAAACAATATTTTCCTTTGTTAGAAATGAATTACCACTCTGTATTCAAACGGGTCTCTCGTTGTATTTTCTCTTGACAGAATAATAAGATAAAAAAATATAAATAAAAATTATTGAATTGAAATTCGGTATTATTGACTTACCATTGTTTTATCGCAGATAACAAATTTATTCTTATCTACTCTGGCACTAATCATCATTTTGGCACCTTCAATATTGACAATACACTGGAATCCAGTATGGCCAACTTGCGGATGTGGCAGATTCTCAACTTCGACCACGATTTCTTTGAGAACACTGTTGGGCAGAAGAATCTTTTGGTCAGGATCACGAATCCTTGGACAATCGCCGACTCCATGGAAGTTCAAATGGACGGGATTCTGTCGATGAGAAAATCAATGGTTAGAATGAAGAATCAAGTAATGTAAACCATAAATACAATAATTAGGAATATGTAAAATACAACATAATACAAGATACAATCCTAGAATACAAGATACAAGATTCAAGTTTGTTTCATTATTTTCAAGATTACTTCTCTTTAAAAGCTGTATATGCACAGCTTTTGTACGGATAAGAATATAATCGTATTTACTTATACAGTACAATAAAATGAATAGTAAGTTATTATCAATGAAGAATCTGTATATTTGACGGTTTATACAATTTTCATTTACTTATATATTTGAGAAGCCTCACGGGAGATAGACTATGCAACACGGAATTCTGTCGTTATGTCGTATGGATAGACAGTGGCAGAAACAAATAAAAAAGAGAGAGATAAAAACAATTAAACAGTTCATACATGTATTTTCAAGTTTTTGAGCCAGAGTATGCATGGCCTCGTCATCTGCTACATGCAATTTCTGTAGCCCTCCCTGGAATTTTGACAAAGAACACTTGGTAATGATGTAGTTCATGTTTTGCTCCTGACCACATTCACAAAGAGGGGTGTCTGAAATACCCCATCGATGCATGTTTTTTTTGGCATCTCCCTGTTCTGAATCTGTTCAGTCTCATTCACATCTGTCGAGGCAGCTCAAAACTAATCAACCTCCTAGTTGGACCATAAACTATGTCTGTGTTTCTCACTGAAACAGATTGCCAAGCCTCAAAACTATTCAACCTCCAAGTAGGATCATAAACTATGTCTGTGTTTCTCACTGAAACAGATTGCCAAGCCTTAGTCCACTGTTGATGTGATTGAGGGGTTTCTGCCTGTGGGGTGAACTGCCAAAAAAGTTTTCTGGATTTGAGCCTCAGTGGAGTAGGCAAATCCAGAAGCAGATCTTCGTGAATTGGATGACTTGACGCTGCCTGACTGAAAAAGATAGCTACCGCAGCTTACTTATGTCAAGTACATTTTTTTGACATTCAAGTTTAAAGTGACTTGTTTTATAAAAGCTTGTAATAAATATAGCATTTACATTAGGAGTGGTGCGAAGTGTAAGGGTGCTCGAATGTGAAGAGGTAACGGAAGAGGTTCACTGTGCAGCTAACCTCGGACACCTCTCCATGCGGACGCTCCATAAACACATGTTACTCTTATCTCTTCTCTATGCGAGCACCCTAACGTGGGTATGCAGTTTCAATTGGTTGTTATCAAAGTTATCCAACTGATCAGTCACGTAGTGTGGCAGTTGGAGAAAGATGAAGTGAAGAGTTTCTTTCACCCCAAGTACAAGGTGTTTATAAATGAGTATCGTGGGAAGGCTGTGCAAAGACTAAAAATAAACTTTCAACTCGAGATATTTTTCTAAGTTTTTCGATTTGTTTATCATCAAACTATCAAAATGAAAAAGTTTTCTCAGGAAAACATTTTTTTCTGATCATTACATTTTGAGATATGAGCGCCTAAAGTTTAAATTTTTGGGACAGAATATTTCAAATTCGGTAAGAGATAAATCCATGAGATTCAGAGGATAGATTATTAATGGTATTGTTGATCTAATAAAACAAAACTTTTATGAAAATATCAATTTTTAAGATAGTTATTCAATTTACTAAAAATAATTTTTACTTGTTATTTTTGGTAAATTGAATAGCTTTTTTAAAAAATAATATTTTCAGAATATTTTTGTTTTACTAGATCAACAATACCATGAAGAATCCATCTTCTAAATCTCATGGATTTATATCTTACCGAATTTGAAATGTTCTGTCCCAAAAATTCAAACTTCAGGCGCTCATATCTCAAAAAGTAATGATCGGGAAAAAAATGTTTTCCTGAGAAAACTTCTACATTTTGATAGCTTGATGATATACAAATCGAAAAACTTGAAAAAATATCACGAGTAGAAAGTTTATTTTTAGCCTTTGCACAGCCTTAAGAATATTTGCAGTTGCAAATTATACGTCGAAGGGATAAAAAACTCAAAATAGTTTTATCGGAAATCTTATAAACTCAATGTAACTACCATTATTTGTCACATGGCACACATCAAGTCTTCAGACGAGTTCATCCAAAACTTTGCTAAGACTGTCTTCAGTAATAGTAGCAACAACAGCTTCCATCAAATGCTGCTGATTGTTCATCAATGTAGTGTTCACCAGATAAGTACATCAGAATTAACAAACTCAATTTAGCAGCAGAACCCTCTATAATGGTTGGAAGGAAACTGAGCTGAAATATTTGTATTGAATACTCAATTATATTGTACAGATATTTATTTGTGATTTTTGGCAATAAATTCAATTGGAAGAAATCTGAGGAAGAAAAACACCAATTAATCAAGAGAATTGAAAATCTTGAAGCAGAAGTTAGTGCGTCACGCAAAGCTACGGAGAATAGAGAAAAATCATCTTCATCAAACCAGGTTATTATCTAAGAAACAGATGACGACACTTTAGCAGAGGAAACTGAGTGGGTTAGAGCTCGCAATAAACGATCAACAAAGAAGAGGAAGCTCTTGAATTCCCCTCCGATTGCTTCATCACGTCATGACATTCAAAAGCAGTCAGATGTTGCTCAACATGGTTCATCGGATGCAGAAAAGTTGCCAGCTAAAAGCAAAAACGATTCCACACCTTCCACCAAGGATAGTAGAAAACGTTAAATCTTTTCAATCATTATATGAGGAGATAACAGAATTTTCCAGTAAAGAATCTTTCAATTCCAGAGTGTTGACTGGAAATTCGTTGAAAATAAATTTTCAGTCAGAAAAAGGTTTCAGAAAAGCAACAAAATGGTTGAATGAAGCAACATACTCATGATACTCATATGAGAACAATAAGAATAGATTAGAATAGAATACATTTTATTGATCAACAAATATATAACATATACATGGATCTCGTCACGTAGGTCAGGTACAAAGGAAAGTGATAGACATTTACGTAGATGAAAGTGACATTTACAAAGGAAAGTGATAGACATTTACGTAGATGAAAGTGACATTTACAAAGGAAAGTGATAGACATTTACGTAGATGAATTAACTCAGATAGGCTACCGTACAATATAAAACAATGTCAGATAACATAAAACAGCATAAGATAACATGAAAGATCTTTGCCAAATCAAGACTACTTTACAATTTAATCATTATGTGGTAACAAATTCGCTGCTGAGGTATTCCTCTAATGTATTATTATGAGTGTGCCTTCAGAGGGGATGCAGCGGAAACAGGGCCGTCAGAGGGTTGACGTAGGGAATCAGGGGGGGCTTCCACAGAGGGTTTATGCGGGGAAGCAGGGGGGATTCGAGACTATTTCAGCGCATTCAGGCTTTGGTGAAGGGAACCATCAACCAATGGCAAATGCATTCTCGGATCTTCTACAGGTTTCCATGCACTGCGATTGGTTGGAAGTTTGCCACATCTCCAGATCCTTCGCGATTGTTCTATAGAGCTTATATAAATGGCGTGTGTTGCAGTTGGCGTATAGTTAAGAAACTACAGTGGAGTGTTCACTTCATCTCATCGTGACAGACTAGTGATAACGTGATAATAGACTTTTGTAGTTGTTGAAACAGTTATTATTTTAAGTGACAGTTATTTATTTTATATAACATACCATTGTGATAACTCTGTGTAATTTATAAGGTAGTGATCAGTTTATAGTTGTTTCCAGTTCAACTCCATGTGTTATAGTGTTGTAAGTAATACATCTAATCAGTATAAATCGCCTCAAGTGTTTTATTAGTGCAGAAACCCGTAACAGTATAGAACACCTTAGTTTTTAGTAGCTCCTTCACTTTTTTCTTGAACATATCTTTTGGTAGGTTTCTGATGGGTACGCGCCACCTTAGTTCTCCGACACACCCAGAACCTGACAGGAGTGGACAGCGACTATCTCATCCATCGACACCGTACGCCAGCGACAGGGAAAGACTGTTTTGAAAGAGTCTCGAATTGGCGTGTGCGTTAGGCGCCAAAACCGGACACTTTTACATCCGTACAGAAACGACAAAGTCAGACACATCGAATCTCTGACGCTTCCAAAACAAGACGGTTAGGTTACACTTCTTGGACGGACTGTACTACGCAGAGCTGAACAACTATTAGTAAATTTCTTGACACAAAACAAAAATAACTTCATTAATAGTTCAATTGTCAAGATTAGTGAGTACACTGAAACTTCTCGATAACTCTATAATTCGTAGTTTTGCCATCAAAAACACTGTAATTAGTATTCACATAAAGATAAATACACTAATATGCCATAGTAACTGATTACTCCAGTAATGAGTTCATCGAAAATTATGCTACAGTAACTAATAACTCCAGTGATGAGGAGACCGAAAATCAAATCAACTGATGAAGTGAATTGGAAAAAAGGGTGTTGTGATTTATCATTAGTAAGCTGGAATATTAATTGCATGCAATTACCACAATTTACCCATTTATTCATAACAGATAACGCTATTTCAGAATTATCATATAGACTGTCCTTAATGCCCCGAATTCAGCTGATTAATATACAAATTTTACAACTCGCTTTCGTTAATGTCTGTCTGCCTGTCTATTGTTTGTTCTCAACATAGCCTACATGTTAGATAATACAACTTGTGATAGCAATACCTTTAACGTTATAGTAATTGGTATTATTAGTTTAGGGATTTTGATTTCTGATTGTGAATTATTTACCCATACGGAGTAAACTTTCAAGTTCTATGGATTCACATATGATAATATAACTAGAGACACCCTTGGTTGAAGAACTCGCTTATGAACAGTTGTATTGATCTCTGAAATTTTTTACAAGTATGTCAAATTGGACAATGGGGGTGAGAGAGGAAAGAAGATTGGCTGCATTCGAGGCATGGTGCTACAGAAGAATGATGAAGATCAGTTGGAGAGATATGATTACAAATGAGCAAGTTTTTGAAAGAGTGGGAGAGAACCGGAACTTCTTGAAGTGGATCAAGCAAAGAAGAGCACAGATGATTGGCCACATCATCAGACATGACACTCTACTGACAAGGATAATGGAGGGAATGGTTGAGGGAAGGAATATGAGAGGAAGACCTAGGCTGGAGTATATGAAACAATTGCTACGGGATATGAGATGTGGATCATACTACGAGCTGAAGCGGAAAGCGGACGACAGAAAAGCATGAAGAGCTGCTGCCAACCAGCCCTACGGCTGTTAACCCAAGAGAGAGATGTCAAATTAATATTTAACAATATTTTCTAATATCCATTCATTATAAATTAACTATGGGTAATTATGGGATCAGTATCCATGATAATTTTCCTATTTTATTTTATCAGCCTCGATATTGCAAAAATATGCGTTTTAGAGGAAAGTTTTATGAAACAAAAATTGTAGAGGAAGATTTTAAAAATATTCTCGTCTAAAAAACGGTTGAATATCTTGAACGGTTATTGAAATACAAGCGATATAGCAAAACCCTGAAAATTTTAGCGGCCATCTTGTTTCCGAGGTGTTTGCCTGTGATTTCGACTTATCATTTGTTTATTACTTCGAATGTAACATTTATGGGGAAAAATTCAGGTCCCTCTATCTTTTGGGGGTATTCCTCCACCCCCCAATACCTCTTGGTTTTTGCCCCCCCCCTTGAAGTTTGGTGAAATGGCGCCACTGAAGTTGAATGAAATCAACTTCAATTAATGTATGGCAACATTACGATACTTATGAGCTCTACTTAGAAATGGATTGTGAAATAAGATAATTGTACTGGAATGTAATAAACTGTGATATTTCTATAATTATATAATAGCAATTAAGCCATCCATTACAATCATTGAGAGAAAAATCAATAAAATATTATCTTCTCAAATCTTAATACATTAACAATACACTACCGGTAATTCACGAGTAAATACTGATGTGGTCGATTTCAATAAACATTAAATGTTTTCTTCTAAATGTCTATACTTGAGCATTCTGTTTATTTCGAACAGAGCTCACTTTTACGGGGTTTTCTCAGATGATGCAGCAATCACTGAGCAATCACAGATTTCAATAATCCAGGAGAGAGTCGTCTAAAATTAAAACTATTAGTGCAATATTGCTAAATAATTATTGCCAATTATTAGTGTTTTTCAGAAAATTATTAATCCCATAAATGTCTCTCAATTAAATGATAAGTTATGGATTTCCAAATATTATAATATTTTTCGCATTTCCATTTTTATTTTTTTTTTATATTTTGAATCGCTTCATTTGGGTCACTTGTTGTTTAGTCGAATATAGTATTTAATAGTATTATTCAGGTATATATATATATATCACATAAATCTCTCTCAGCAGCGACTATATAAACGCTTAACATAGGTTGCTAGGGAACGATAATAATAAGAATATGTGATGAATAATCTATCCTGTTCTAGGCGAGCAATATTTCTGTATCACAGATATCCAAAAACTTCAACACTAAAATGTGAATATCTTTGAAACGGTTTGATAGATTGATGAGCGATTTCCACCATTCATTGTCTCTTGAAATTCTTTATTTGAATCTTGTATTAAAACCTTCCCATAGAAAATTTTTGATTCAATGTGGCGGAACGAAGATGGCAGACCAAAATTTTGAAGCTACCTACAGAATTTTTTAAAAATTTGAATAGGAATCCCAGTGGAGCCCACTGTCAAATTATCTTTGGAAAAGGATCATTAAGCTGCTTTCCTATTAATATTACGCTGTAGGCCTACGTGAATCCATGGAACTTCATAGGTTCCTCCGTATGGGTGAATGATTCAGAATCAAAATTCAAATTTTGTTAAATTAATAATACCAACGACATAGCAACTACCATCACAATTTGTATCATTAATATTATGCGTATGCTACTGAAGGATAATAGTCAGGCAGACACACAGGAGCAAGTTATTTTATCTCATGTACTTTCAATGTTACTTTTATATCCTGGAAAAGGACGAAGAAGTGAGTGAAATATTTTGTTGTTCAACGAACTTGACCTGTAAAAAGGTTCGAAGAGTGCGTGTTCAAAATTTGAAGCTGATCGATCAACTCTTTCTAAAGTTATTGTAGTGCATTCAAACAAACAAGCAAACCCACAGGCTGGCAACAACTTTGAACTTGAGTAAAAAGTAAGAATTTGCTAACGCTCGTTCAACAAATATTATTGAGAGAACAACGGGCGGTATTGTCAAGTTGGGAGCACATAGCTTGAAGGAGTCAAATTATTTCAGTGTAGGGGATTGTGTATTTCACAAGAGAGTGTGGTTCTGAGGGATATAGGCCTATTGTGAGAAAGTGAAGAAGTGAGGATTTAATTGAATTGCAGTTTTAGTTTTTTTTGCACGGCCGGCCCTCTCTCACATTCAACCATCAACCCTCCAGTACGATGCTACATCAACTATATTATACAATCCTACTTGGTGGAATGGAGGAATTCACAATATTACAAGCAAGAGTTGATAGTAATGAATATTATTGACACAAAGAAATTTACAAATCTAGGCATGGGAAAGTCAAATTCAAGATAGGTTGTAGATAATTATGTCTGAAGCATTGTATGAAATAATAACAAAACCCTGAGGGGTTTTGAAGAAAGGAGAGCATTAGCACACAACCGGGTAAGAGAGAGAGTTAGAGAGAGTGAGTGTGTGTGTGTTAGACAGAGAGAGAGTGTGAGAGAAAGGCGCAGGAATGATAGAGAGAGGGTGATGGAGGGGGAGAGAGAGAATGAGAGAGGAAGCAATAGAACTAAATAAGGTTGAGATAAGAGACAATGTCACGCAGGAGTATTGTCCAATGGTGGTCACACACACACACTTCTACAGTCACACTAAGTTCTAAAAAGAATATTTCAAAGAAAGTACAGTCTGTGCCAAAATTGAAACCAGTTTAATTCCAAGCTATTCTGCCAGCTTAACAGACATAAGCGTCAGAAGCTGATAGCGACAACCAGAGACTGTTTTCCAGGTAGAGAAATTAGTCACGAACTTGCCCCGCCAAAACAAGACACTTCTTTTTCAGCACAAGAACGACAAAAGTAGCCACCGCCAAAACAAGACTGAATTTCAGTGCTAGGATGGATGTGTCTGACTTTGACGGTGGTGTATACTGACATCGCCCCGTTTCTGATTACTGAGAGCAGTTTATTGAACAGTACAAACTGTTGATATTTATGGCTTTTGTAGGATTTGCGCAGTCTTATGTTGGGCTTTACCAAATCGAACTTTTTCCTGGTATCATGTTCATGAGATTCAGATTGTTCAATAAAGTATTTTACAAAGAAATTCAACGTGCTCATCCCAACACAGTTAACTGTCCAGCACTATACCAAGTAATTTAACTGGTTGTGTGTAATTTTGTAATTCAGTATTCAGACTGCTCTTTAATGAAAACAATATTTTCTACGTTTTAGTCTTCATTAAGTGATGGGCAATTAGAGATGTACCATGCTTTCGATGCTTCAGATGATAGCTTAAGGTCACGAGTTAGATTTCCTAGATTGGTTCCAGAGTTCAGGATTGTTGTGTCATCGGCATAAAGTACCGAATAACATGGGATGTAACAACTATAATCATTCACAAATACAACAAGTAGAAATGGCCCCAAAACTGAGCCTTGGGGTACTCCAGTTGGTGGATTCACGGAGGATCGGCAGCCTTGATTGTGGGTTGATTTAGTTTGTGCTTTCCTCCCCTTCCCCCTCTCCCAAAGAGGCAAGATAAACTCTCTCCCTCACCCCTCCTTCATCCTCCCCGTTTATCTTTCTAACCACCACTTCAAGAAGCGTTGTCGAGAAGTCAACATCGTTTTTCGTCCCGTTCCGTGGCGTTCGAGCTGAACGCAATTACCTCGTTTCATTTCGTGATATATGTGCAATATCATATAGGCCTACGCATAAAGACAGGATATCGTCAGCAGTAACTTCTACACACGAGATACAGTCCACTTCCTCGCCAGTTCCAAGGTTAGTGCAAATTAAAGACTTACTTTTGGGGTTGTCAACGTTTTCGTGAATTAAATCTTAACTGTACCCCAATCCATAGGTTTGGGGACAGGACGGGATTACCACATGGTCCACCAGGCCTGGGATATGTTCTATTTCCAAGAGATTTATTTTTTAACTTAAATTTCAATTCGTTAATAGTACAGTTACTTGTTGATACATGCACGGATATCCATGTTAAATCCAGTTACAAAGTTCCTTTCCAAATCTCCTTGATTATCTAATCAGTTACTTAGTTTCAATGGCAAGCCCACAAGCCTTGCTTACTATTCGAGTGAAGAAGAAAGAAACTTTGTTTAGCCGTGTTCAACAAGCTTATGACTTGTTGAAGGACATCAATGACCCTAAAATTCAATCTCAATTCTTGATAAGAAGCATATCTATTGAAAATACTGTGAAAGAATATTCTGCACTCTTAGATGAAATCAATGAATTATCTATTCAAGTTGAACCTACTAAAGAACCTGAATATCAATCACTTACCGTTATTGATAATTTATCCTGTGCAATAATAAATGCTCGTGATAAATTGAATCAAATGAAAAATGAGAAGCCGAAGGAGAAAAGTGAACCCTCACCTTCAACCTCTCATTCTCCCCGTTTGAACATGATATTACCTCCAACTGAAATAAAACCGTTTGATGGCTCTGATATTTCAGACTGGCCTAGATTCAAAAATATCTTTTCATCATTGATTGTGGATGATAAATATTATTCTCCTGTTCATAAATCCCATATCTTGCATAATTTGTTGAAAGGCGAAGCAGCCAGAGTAGTAAAATCTTTTCAGATAAGTAGTGATTTTGATTTGGCATGGAAAACTCTATGCAAGCGTTATGAAAGTGATAGGGTGCTAGCTAACTACTGCGTAAATGAGATTTTGAAAACTAGTTCAATCCCATTTAAACCTTCGTTACAATCGCTTCAAGATTTTCTTGTTAAAGTAGGTGATAGTATTACCACTCTGAAATCGTTGAAAGTTCCTGATTTGGCTGATTATATCTTGTACTCATTAGCTATTCGTCAATTAGACAAAATATCACGTGAATCGTTTGAGCTCGAGGTAGCTGATAAGAGCTTTCCTTCTTGTCAACAGTTGATTGATTTCGTGAATAAGAGAGTTAGATCTTATCAATTATCTGCATCTGATGTGCCGTCTGTTAATGAACAAAAATCTATCGAAAAGCCGAAAAATAAGTCTTTTCAGAAAAAGGTTGTCTTATCTACTCAGGCTAATAACAGCGTTCAAAATAAAAGCAGCTTAGTTACTTGAGAATTGAATGATAGTGCTGAAACAAAATGCTCATTTTGCAACTCAACGAATCATTCGTTATTCAAATGTCCTGCTTTCTTGAAAAGAGATCCAAAAGCTAGGAATGAATTTATTAAATCATTGAGAGTCTGTTTCAATTGTTTCTCCAAATTTCACGATGTAAACCAATGCAAGTCTAAATCGTTGTGTTATTGTGGTCGTATGCATAATAAATTACTTCATTATCCTCGTAGTAGTGATAATAGCCGTTCGAATTCTCCTGTTCGTTATCAGAAGTCTACTGATAACATCTCTAAAGTTGCTTTGAAATCGAAATCCGTTGATTCGATCACTCAAACTGACAGCACTATGAATGTTGTTGAGAATTCAAATTCTTCTAAGCATAGTGGTATCACTGATAATGTTATTGATAAGTCATTAATTGTTAGTTTAATTCCTAAAACGAGTGTTGTTCTAGGTACTGCTCAAGCAGTTATTAAAAATTCATCTGGTTCGTTTATTGGTGTTCGTTTAATGATTGATTCTGGTAGTACTGCTAATTTCATCACAAAAGATCTTGTTATCAAACTTGGTTTATCTGTTCATGATTGTCAACAAAATTGCTCTGGTTTGAATTCCTCGAGTGTAGGGAATTCTTCTGGTGTTGTGAAATGTTTGTTGAAACCTAAGGGCTCAAATCACCCTCGTCTAGAAGCTGAGGCTTACGTGATTGATAAAATAGTTGGTTCATTGCCCCCTATTTATCTCAGTTCGAAAGTGCAAAATGAGTTGAAAAAATTCAACCTTGCTGATCCTGTGTTCTATGAACAACGTTCCGTTGATCTTCTATTGGGATGCCAGTTATTCAACAAAATATTACGTCATCATAGTCAAGTCTCATCTAGTGAAGAGTGTTCGTTTTGCGTGATTCCTACCGTGTTTGGTGACATTATTTTGGGTGAATTTCCAAATCATTCCGGTCTTCTTAATCAGTCATTGACTGCATTAATGACGTGTCCCACCTCTGAGAACTCGTTGAATAATTTGGTTCATAAGTTTTGGGAAAGTGAAGAAATTCCTAATCATAAATTTCCTAGTCCCGATGATGAGTTTTGTGAGAAACATTTTGCTGAAACTTACACGCGTGATACTGAAGGAAGATATGTTGTTCGTCTCCCTTTCAAAGTTGACACTAATCAACTCAAGTTTCATGAATCTCATGATGTTGCTTTAAATCGTTTTCTGTCGTTGGAGCGTCGTATGCTGCGTGATGCTCGTTTGAAATCTGATTGCGTATCATTTATGGAAGAGTATCTTCTTTTGGATCATATGAAAGTTGCTAAAAAACCAGGTAAATATTTTATTCCTTATTTTTGTGTATTCAACCCGTCATCACCTACAACAAAGGTTCGTGTTGTATTTGATAAGTCTGCAAAAAAGAGTCACATTTCGTTGAAACAAGTTCTTCATTCAGGTCCAAAATTGTTAAATGACATATGTGATGTGTTAACTAGATTCAGACTTCACTCATTCGTATTCACGTGTGATGTTACGAAAATGTATCGTGCTATCCTCGTTGATGAAGAAGATCGTTCTTTCCTTCACATATTGTTTCGTAAAGATCCTTCCGATGATATTGTCGTTTATGAGCTCAAAACAATCACATATGGTTTGAAACCGTCTGGTTTTCTTGCTCAACGTGCTCTCATTCAATTGGCGAAAGATGAAGGAAATAAATTTCCGTTGGCAGCAGCAGCTATTCGTGATGATATATATCACGACGATTTTCTCACAGGTGCTAATTCGTTGGAAGAAATCTGTGAAATAAAATCACAACTTTGTAATCTTCTAAACTGTGCTCATATCAAGTTGAATAAATGGAGCAGTAATTCTCCTGAGTTCTTGGATTTGATTCGTTCTGAAAACACTCAAGTACCACTTCATATCAGTGATGAGCCTAATTCAAATGTGAAAGTCCTTGGCATAATGTGGAACCCAACTACTGATTGTTTTCATATTAAAGTCTCCGTTCCAGAGTTTCAAAAGAAAAACTCTAAGCGCACTGTTCTGTCCGTTATCGCGCGTCTGTATGACCCTCTCGGCTTTATAGCTCCAGTAATATTCAAAATGAAATGTTTTCTACAAGAGCTGTGGATGTTGGACATCGATTGGGATACGTGGTGTTCTAATTCGTTGTCATGTTGGCCGTTGTCATCTATGACTTACCCTGCTACTGAAATTCTGCCTGATGTGAAACAAAATAAAGGTGTTGTTTTGAATATCACTGAAGAGACTGCTGTTATTCAGATAACACGTTTCTCCTCATACATGAGATTGTCACGTTCCTGTGCTTATGCTTTACGTTTCGTGAATAACTGTAAAGCATCAATTAGTGGTGTCTGTCGTAAATCAGGCGCACTTAGTGTTCAAGAGTTGAAATGTGCACAAATTTATTGTGTTAAAATTGTTCAAAAGTGTCATTTCAATCGTGAACTCGACCTATTGAAAGAGGGTAAACCTTGTGATAAGAGTTTCCAAAAATTGTCTGTATTCTTGGATTGTGATGGTGTGATTCGTGTTGGTGGCAGATTGGTAAATCTTTAGGATATGAAGCCAAGCATCCTTGTTTGATACATAAAGATAGTCATTTTACTAAACTCCTCATTGAGTATTATCATATTTCTCATCTTTATGCTGGACCAAGAATAGTGCGTGCTCTTATTCAGCGTTATTTTTGGATTTTTGGAGCACACAGTGTTATCAGAAATGTGATTTTCAATTGTACTCGTTGCCGTTTATTCAATGCAACTCCTGTTGCTCCCGTCATGGGTGATCTTCCCAGCTCTCGTGTTGTTCCCAGTGCTCCCTTTCTGAAGGCTGCGGTCGATCTAGCTGGTCCTTTCACTGTCAAAGAGAGTATTCGGCCCAAAGCTCGTACGTACAAGGCATACTTTGCACTGTTTGTCTGTCTGGCAACAAAAGCTTGTCACATTGAGGTGCTTACAAGTCTTTCATCCGAAGAGTTTATTAACACTCTCCATCGTTTTGTTTCTAGGCGTGGATTGCCTAAAGAAATATTCTGTGATCAAGGGACGAATTTCAAAGGTGCTGCACGACAATTGAAGGAAATTGTTGAATTTCTCAGATCATCAGAAAATCAATCCAACGTCTGTGATGCGATGTCATCTAAAAGCATCCAATTTCGTTTTAATATTCCACATGCTCCTTTCATGAATGGAATCTGTGAGACTAATATTAAAAATGTGAAATTCCATTTGTTTCGTGAAGTGGGAAATTCGGTCCTAACTATTGTTGAGCTTTCCACTCTGTTGGTGAAAATTGAGGCGATACTCAATTCGAGACCGTTATATGCGCTCTCTTCATCTCCTGATGACTACGAGGCGCTGACTCCTGGTCATTTCCTTGTTCATCGCCCTCTGTTGGCGGTTCCTGAAATTGACGTGAGTGATGTCAACGAGCACAGACTGTCTCGTTGGGAAAAGGTTAATCGCTTCACTCAGAGATTGTGGAGGAGGTGGGAGAGTGAATACCTCCACACTCTTCAACAGAAGAATAAGTGGTTTGAGAGTGACACAAACCTTCAGGTAGGGCAGTTAGTATGGATTAAAGAGGACAATTCATCACCCTTATCATACCCGTTAGGTAGAGTCACCCAAATCATAAGTGATGCTAAGGGTGTTGTGCGCTCAGCTCATGTGAAAACTAACTCTGGTGAGTATGTTAGGCCAGTTAGGAAACTTGCCCCATACTTCCCTATTAGTTTAACCCACACCCTAAGTTTTCCGTTTTCCTTTCCTATTCCTTTTTCCCTTCGTTTTTCCTTTTCTACCGTTCAGTGCATGTTGTTTTGTTTTTCTTTTACTTTTAAATTTTAGTTTTTTTTGAGTTTATGTTCTTGGAAATGGGGCATTCCAAGGCGGGCGGAGATGGTGGATTCACGGAGGATCGGCAGCCTTGATTGTGGGTTGATTTAGTTTGTGCTTTCCTCCCCTTCCCCCTCTCCCAAAGAGGCAAGATAACCTCTCTCCCTCACCCCTCCTTCATCCTCCCCGTTTATCTTTCTAACCACCACTTCAAGAAGCGTTGTCGAGAAGTCAACATCGTTTTTCGTTCCGTTCCGTGGCGTTCAAGCTGAACGCAATTACCTCGTTTCGTTTTGTGATATATGTGCAATATCATATAGGCCTACGCATAAAGACAGGATATCGTCAGCAGTAACTTCTACACACGAGATACAGTCCACTTCCTCGCCAGTTCCAAGGTTAGTGCAAATTAAAGACTTACTTTTGGGGTTGTCGACGTTTTCGTGAATTAAATCTTAAATCCATAGGTTTGGGGACAGGACGGGATTACCACCAGTCTTTACCGTTCTTGGGGAAGATAGTTTATTATTTACTTTGACAACCTGTGCCCGATTGCTCAGAAAGCTTTAGATCAAATTCAACTCTTTGTCCTCTATGCCATAGTACCTTAACTTTTTACAGAGCAGTGAGTGTGACATGGAGCCAAATGCTCGGCTCAGGTCCAAGAGACTGCCAGCAACCATACATTGTTTTTCAAAGCTTTCCAGTATGAAGTCAACAACCTTTTCCACCGTCATAGTTGTGGAAAGCTTTGGTCTAAATCCAAACTGATTTGAAATCAAGAAATTATTTTCCACAAAGTACGCATACAGTTGTTTCAGGAGACAAGCCTCGATAGCTTTACCTATGATTGCAAATATTGCTATAGGCCTGTAGTTTTCTGGGAGGTCTCTTTCACCTTTATTATAAATCGGGTTTACTATCGACATTTTCAGGCAATCTGGAAAAGTACCAAGTAGCATAATAAGGTTGATTATACAGGTCAATGGTCTGATAATATAATGGAATAAATAATATTCTTTATTATATAATTTGAAAGGCCAAATATATCCTCGCTGCGAGAGGAGCTCAAATTATTTACTATAGACCTCACCGTACCAATGTCCACTTCCTTCCACTGGAACTTCGGAGTTGCAGTATTCTGTAAATTCACCAACTTGAAATTATTCAACAGTTCTTCCATTGTTGATGACGAAGTAGTAGGCTGTATATTCTGTACATTTATTCCTACGTTGACAAAATAATCGTTCAGGGTCTCTGGAGGAATAATCTATCGGAGCTGATGAACCTTTCTGCTTTGACTCATTGTTTATCATTTTCAAGGCCGCCTTATATTTATGTTCGCCACACTGCACAGAAAGCAGCTGTTTTCCAGTCCTTACGTAGATCTGAAAGACATTGTTTGCAGACGACTCTCGACTGATGTCAGAACAGGTTTCTTTCCGGCTAAGGCCGGAAAGAATACCCTTTCCGGCCGCTAAATTTCAAGTGTGCTAAAACAGCTGATCAAAAAACTTTTCATTATTTGATTTTATTATTCAATAATTAAAACATTTATAATAATATCATCTTATTGTGATTTGAAAGAATAAAAAAGTATAAACTCAACCTCCCACATAATTGAACATAATCTTTTAGGTTATTTAGACAAATCAGAATAAAAAAAATACTTGGACAATTTCCTGATATTCAGATTACCTCAGATTTGCTAGAGCTATGACCTCCAGTTTTGCTTTCGGAAGTGCTTAATATAATATAAATATAAACAGGATACACACGACACGGATAGATTAAAAACACTTAAAAATTTACATTTAAACGAGAATTTTCGGGAGCTGGGCTCCCTTTGTCGTTTTCTCGTTTAAAAATTCTCGTTAAAATGTAAGTTTTTAAGTGTTTTTAATCTATCCGTGTCGTGTGTATCCTGTTTATACTGTTTATACTGTTATATATATATATATAGTTTATTTTTCTGTGTGGTGAAAAATAGCGTTCGCACCACGGGCAAAAATGTTTTTCCGGCTCTCAATCTTTTCTAAAACCGATTTCGAGCCGGAAAAGACTCATTTTCGGCCCTAGGTGCAAAATATACTATATCTGACTCCTTTATCAACTTGTCATTATATGCTAGCCTTGCTCTCTCCACATCTTCAGCATATATTTTCTTGAAATGTTCGAATCTAACACTGTCTTCTACTTCATCTCGGCTCTTCCAAATTTTATACAGGACTAACATGTGATTTTTCATTGCCTTCAGTTCCAGAGTGTACCACTTACCATTACCTTGTGCTCTTGTGTCTCACATTCCCTTTTTGCGTCTTTTCATTGGGCAGAAGACGGAAAGATAAGACAGCATATTTGAAAATTTGTTAACGTTAGAGTTTGGGGTTCTATACAAACACAGTACAATACAATCTAATGACAGTTATTTTATGGCTGATAATTCAAAAATGCTATCTGACAAGAACATTGATACTTCAATTCTTTTAAATTCAATTGATTCTCTAACCAGAATGAGCCACCATGTTTTTTGGCGCCTTCCTTGAATATCAGTCAGCTAGTGTAAAACCGGTACATGTAATGATACTTCATCTTTGCATATCCAATGTTCATTTATACAGAGGATATCTATTATTTTACTGTTTAAAATCAACTCGGATTCAATTCGTGTTTCAATTCATCAGAAAAAATTTCAAGTTATTGTCCATAAATCTAAAAAATCAGCCTCTTCATCTGACTGATGTGGGTCTGAATGAATAAAAGAGTAGATACGGTACCTATAGAGTCCGTCACGTCATGAGTTGAACCGCAGGACACAGGAGACTCGTCGGAAGAATTGGGTGTGATCGGAAGGGAGGGAATCCACGTACTAAAAAATGGGGGAAGCAGACTCCTCACGACCTCTTGCGTAACCATTTATGGCAGATGCTCTCGGGACGCGAGACACATTGATTTGCGTCAGAATGTTTCCATGGTTGACGGGCCGCAATACTGGCGATGGAAATGAGTGTTGTGCTTCCGTCCAAGTCCCAGAAACGTCTCTCAGTGCATCACCAATTGACTTCATGAGAATTCGCGTTCCCAGCTTGCAAGAGTGCAGACCGTGACGGGTGAAACATTTTCTATTTAAAATTCGGTTAGTATCCTTCACAGTCACTGTCATTTTCCCGTTAATTAAATTTATCAAATAAGCTCCCGATCTGTATGGAATTGTGTGGAAGATCACGTTTGTATCAATTGACAAGCTTGTCAATGCATCAATTCCCTGTCTCAATGTTAGCTGGTAGGGTCATCTCCATGCAAATCGTTTGAACCTGCTAGGACAATGACGAAATCATCTTTTGTGAAATAATTTATGAATGCATTGCCATCTTCGATTATGTGTTTCAGCTTGGCACTTGGTTTCGAATACACAAAGAAATCACAATCTTTGTGGTCAAGTACAAGTAGGAATTGAGATTTCTTGACTATCAGTCAGAATTACAACTCTTCGTTTCCTAGTTTGAGATGGAGATGGTAGCTGACTATGACTTACATAGTTGGTGGAGTTAGTTGAAGCAAGAGGGCTAGTCCTATCGCCCTGGAGAGAAGAGTGTGATCTGTGTACTAGTGCTCTCACGATTATTTTATTGGGTTCAACTGATCCTCGAGTGATAGCCAAGAAACTGCATAGCACTTGTCAACCAGAAAGCATAGTTGCTGACCTCAAAAATAGAGGATTCAAGATATTGAATGCTGTGAATAAAATAAATTAAAATGGAAGACCAATGAGCCACTTGACATGTTTATTTTATCTTTTAGCACTGGAGAAGATGTTAAAAAAGTATATGAAATAAAACATATCATGGGATGCAAAGTGGAGAATGAGTCATGGTTTCATATAAATTAGTGTCTCAATGTGACAAGGTTTTGGACACACACAAAAATATTGTAACAAAGAGCCAAGATGTGTGAAGTGTGCTGGGAAGCACAACACAATCAACTGCACAAAACTAAAGAAGTCTGAATCAAAATGCGTCCACTGTGGATGGAGCATCCATTAAACTAAAGATGATGCAGTGTAGTAGTAGAGCTACAGAAAATAAAAGATCCAAGACAACGGAAAACCTATGTTCAGAAGATTTATCTTAATGATGTCAATCCCATATTTTTCGTCTACTCCATGGTTGCAGTTGACTTACCTACCTCTTACCGTTCTCTTCTTCTTCATTCTCCTTCTTCTTCGTCTTCTTCTTTCTTCTTGGCCTTTTCCGTCTTTTCTCCTTCCGTTCCTTTATTTTTAGTATCCTCTATTATTAAGTACTAGTTTTTATTCTGTATTTTTTTTAATAAATTTGTTTTGGATCATTTTTGTTAAATATTTTTGGAAAACATTTATATTGCAACTCACACCTGCGCACAGGGTTTCTTTGCAGGTGTAGATTCTTATATATATATATTTTGTCTTGAAAGTGTTGTATATTTTTTTGAGAATCAATAAATTTGAATTTGAATTTGAATCCAGTATGATAGGTGGAGGATATTTTTGAAACTTCAGAAGTTTTTGTTACGGAATATGTGTGCAAAGCCTAGAGAATTAGTTCCAGATTTAACATGCATGGGGAAACAATGGGATTCTTTATTGAAACGGCCAAATAGCTGTTGTCCCAAATGTAAAAATATTTTCAATAGAACTGAGGCACTTCTCCATGGATCAATTATTCCCAAACATTGATTGATTTACCAAAGGGAACAGAAGGTAACTTTTGATAAAATTATTGAAAAATATGTGTAACAGTTTGTCGATATTCACTTCAAACTGGTAGAAGTTCCACTAGAGAGGTGGAACCTTACCGCAAGGGACTCCCCACCAACAAAAGCCATACGAATTTACTTTTCTGGTAGCATTCAATATTAATAGCATCAATGCTTCCTATTCAAACAATGCTGACACATTGATGTGGATCTTACTATATTTTATTTTTCATCAGAGCAGATGAAGACATTAGAGCAATTAATTATAATTTTAATAATTAAAAAACAATTATTCAATTTGTGATATGATGTTTACGTAATATTAACGACCGATCAAATAGGTTTGCTATTGTACCTTAAATATCATAACGGGGCTATAAAACTGAATTCGATCTATTTGTGCTTTAAACATGACCTTGCAGAGCACGAGTTACCTTCTAGTAAATAAATAAATAAATCTTCAATTGAAGTCGAATTACATTGAACTGTAAGTTTAATGTAATATTTTAATCTAACCTAACCTGTCTGTAAGTTCAATGTAATAAATATTATTAAGAGTTAAAACCCCGATATTAATTTACAGCATGAACAACCTATATTTATACTTATGCCTTGTAAGTAGTGAAGTAAATGTTTGATTGCCTACATTTTGTCCACTAATGACAGTGCGCTGGCAGTTGGTGGTGTTGTACGTGCACTTGTTCTCGTAGACACACCAGTTGCACGCCCATTGCGCTCGAACACAGTCCGCGCACTTGGTGTGCGCCGAGCAGTCATAGTAGGCGAAGTTGCGTGACACAAAGTCCTTGTTGGTCTCGGACGATCGCACGGCCAATGGCACAAGCACATGGTCTACGTCTGATGGAATGACGGGTCGCGTTGCTACGGCGGGGGTGCCGCACGACAAGCCTTGTGCGGTCAGCTGTGCGTCGATCGGTTCTGCGTCTCCGAACACACATCGGTACTTGGCACCTAACGGTAATTCCGGCAGCGTTCTTATTGTCAACTGAACCTATCAAACCAAAACATCCAATAAATGTACTTGATGTTTCATAATAGATGCAAATGTTTTTTTTTAAAGGACAGTAGAATGCGTTACGCGCAGATATGAACCTAGCAAGCTAAACCCACCTTATGTGGGACTGTCTATTTTTGAGAAGAGCCCAACCAGCGTTTGATACACACACACGCACACGAGCGTCCCCAGCATTGCCACACTCTCAACACTAAATGCATACCCACTAAACTGTCTAGTGTTCCCCAAAAGTTCAACTGACTGCTCATTGAGAGCAATTGCTTCAGTGTACTCATGATGTGGTATACGCCATCTGGAATACAGATAGTCTGCATCAATGGATACAGATTAGCGCAGAGAGACTGGGCATTTTAGAATAATATAATTTTATTACCTCAACTTTACCCATAACTCTAAGTGAGAGTGTAAAAATAACGACATTTTATGAATCTTTCAACTACTAAATTAATATTTTGGTATTGGGTATTGTATTCCATCCTATCCAGAGGCTATTTGATAACTTTCGATCCTAAAGAGTAAACGACCCTTTGTATGTTCTGATTTCTTTTCACTTTTTGAAGTATTGTACTCTGACTTTTGATTTATTTTAAATATCATATACTACCAAGAATTGCATGAAACATACCATGGTCATTTGATTGATAGGTATCCGATCAGGCAGAATCTGTTCGAAATCAATGCACTGTTGTCCAGTTCCAAGGGACAACCATCTTGGCGAACTGTGACTAGCCTTCTGACATGCACTCCTAATGGTACATCTGAAAGGCAAAACATAATCATAAATATGTATCAACATAAATCAAACTATAGTTTCAAAGAGCTTCTCAACTCAACCAACATTCTGAAAATAGTTTTAAAAATAACAGTTATTGTAAAGTTTACAGTTTTTCAATTTAATTCAATTCATAGATACTAGAATGATGCTGAGTACAACCTACAGACCATTACACTTCCCTGCTGTTTTTGTCTCTATTTATGGATAATACATAATTAAGATTCCCAAAAGGAAAGACGGAGCTAAAAAAGAGCAAGAGGACCCAAGACCGTGACGATGTATTTATTGAATTGTAGAGTTTCCAGAACCGCTTTGACAAGCAAAGGAATTGAGTAAGTCTTCGGCTCCAGCCCTACCTATGCGAATGAGCCATTTCACCAGCTTCTTTTTATACACCACATCGCTGAAACTCTCAGCTTCCCCGATGTCATTAGGCAAATTTCTTTAAACAATTTGTGCTAGATAGTAAGGGAACACATTATACCCCTCCCCAGACAATGATACCATACTCTAACACTGATAGTGTATAAGCATGATATATTATTTTGTTTAATCTGGTATCCAGAACTTGGCTCAACTGAGATAGAATAGACAATACAGCATCCGTAGAAGCCTTTGTCTGACACTCTGTATATGTGGAGATAAACTCAGTCGATGGTCAAATATGACCCCCAGGTATTTGTATATTGATCTACTCTGCTAATTACTCCACAAGCACAGGCTAAAGATCCAACGTTGAAAGATCACCCGATTTGTATATTGATCTACTCTGCTAATTACTCCACAAGCACAGGCTAAAGATCCAACGTTGAAAGATCCCCCGATTTGTATATTGATCTACTCTGCTAATTACTCCACAAGCACAGGCTAAAGATCCAACGTTGAAAGATCCCCCGATTTGTATATTGATCTACTCTGCTAATTACTCCACAAGCACAGGCTAAAGATCCAACGTTGAAAGATCCCCCGATTTGTATATTGATCTACTCTGCTAATTACTCCACAAGCACAGGCTAAAGATCCAACGTTGAAAGATCCCCCGATTTGTATATTGATCTACTCTGCTAATTACTCCACAAGCACAGGCTAAAGATCCAACGTTGAAAGATCCCCCGATTTGTATATTGATCTACTCTGCTAATTACTCCACAAGCACAGGCTAAAGATCCAACGTTGAAAGATCCCCCGATTTGTATATTGATCTACTCTGCTAATTACTCCACAAGCACAGGCTAAAGATCCAACGTTGAAAGATCCCCCGATTTGTATATTGATCTACTCTGCTAATTACTCCACAAGCACAGGCTAAAGATCCAACGTCCCCTACATCAGTGCATTTTTAACAGTTTTCACCCTCGGTCTGGTTGATTTCTTGAAACAACTGGCAAGTACCATACTTCGTTTCACCTAGATTCACTGTGGAAATAATCAATGTATCATCAGCAAATAGGAATATCCTGCTTGTAGTATTGAGCCGGGAAATATTATTTATGTATATCAGGAACAGTACCGGACCCAGCGTACTTCCTTGAATGACGCTATAGTCCACACTATCCCTATCACTGTCTTCACCATCAATCTGAACAAATTGTTAACGTTCACAAAAATTACTTCTAAACCACTGAATAGGAGTGTCTTTAACACCAATAGCTTCAAGTTTATCAAGTAGCTTGTCACTATCTATTGAATCAAACGCCGAAATTTGAGCATCTAATACGACATCCCATCATTTTTACTTTCTTTTCCCTACTACCGTAGCACCATAGGTAAGGAAAGTATTGCTTTCACAAAAATAAATCAAGGTACTGTATCAAAAACTTATGATTTCTATATGTTTTGAGGCCTCCTGAGCCCGAAGTGATTTTTAAATAGAGATTCAGTCACTTTTACTTAAAGTGGTGAGCTCCAGAGACTTGTGAGAGAATTAATAATCAGTCATTAAATGATGGATTTCTGTCATTCCCTTACATTACTGAAACATGAGAATGATCTTTCAAAAAAATTAAAACATTTTTTTTCATGAATTATTTGATTTAATTCTTTTTTCTATTATTAAATAAAAAGACTAAGAAATTGTTAAAACCACAGAATTTATTAAAAGTAGAAAAACCGGTTTCAGTTGGTACACAATTGTCAATCTCTGATAAACTAAAACTAAATACAAGAGCAGCATAATTTATACTAGTAGGCAAGTACCGCTATTGGTCAAGCACATGAACGCCTGTTATTGGCCCAGCTAGACATTCTCCTCCCACTTAACGGTGCATATAATAGAAACGTCACAAAATGGCGGTTTAAGCAACAGACTCGCCATGATAACAAAATTTAATTGCAGTACAAAATAAAACACAAGAAAACAGTGAAAGATAATAAATAAAACACTTATGTAAGTGGAAAAACTATCGACTAATGTATGCTAGCAAGGTTATGATAAAACTGAATTCACAGTGTTGTATTGGTTGAAATGAATCTGGTCATTTAACTTAAACTATACTGGGAATTGTCTTTAATTACTCTTGTTATTTTTAAAGCGTCTAGAATGTTCAAAGATCATTCTTTGTTATTATCATGCAGAAATTCAACAAAGGCATGCAAAGGTTTCTGATTTGAAATCTAGGTAGATTTCTGAAATGATATCTAAACTCTGGAAGAATTATTATTTGATTACTACAAATTTATTGATAAATTAATAGATAGCAATAATAAAAAAGTATCAAAAAACTAGCTTTTCATTTTTCCGTGAGACCTCAGCTTTCCTCTCTTCATGGTCAATTATTATTTTCTAATGAGAACAAAATTCTCACATTGGTACAATGAAGTAAACTAAATTTTGAAGATGCATACTTTGAATCATGATAATGATTAAGATTACATGTATAATTTAGTTGCAATAATAATAATGATTGAAATACTAATTTAGATAAAAAATGAGAAAATAGCCTAGTGAAATTTAAAATTTACCTCCTTTCCAAAGAGCACCACCCACAATAAGGATCCTTTGATTCCAAACAGGCGGAACAGTTACCGTAGCTGCTACAATGTTCAACAGCTACTTTCAAAACCTGCGAGGACATAATTTATTGATATATAACCAAAATAATTGACTATTTATGTATTAATAAAACTTTAATGATAAGTATACGTCTTAATCCTAATGAATGCGTTACAAGTATATTGCGTCATTTTTAATTTTTTGTCACATTATTTCATTATCGTGGTGTTACATCATAGATGCATTATCGGCAATTAATTTACAAAAAAATGTATCACATTCTATATGTGTCTGTCCATCAAATTCAAGTTATTAAATCCATCGAAAACAATGAATATAATAGTGTTATGCATTCTTATCAGTGAAGGCTAACACACATTATACATTGCGCTTAAGGTTAATGTATAGTTTCGGCTTCCAAGGAAAGTCGTACTCGTTAGAATATCGGATGAGATGGGGAACGGAGTAAAAAACCTTGCTGGCTCACAAACATCGGACTTCTTAGCAGTACTCTCTCTCAATTGACTTGCTCACTCGCACATCAGCCTTCTTTTTCTAGAGAAGTTCATTATTACAGTAGCAACATTCTCTCACAATTGACTCGCTGACTCACACATCGACCTTCTCTTTCTAGAGAAGTTATTATTATACACTCCATTGTCTACTCATTCTACTGCTGTTCTAAGCTTCTAACAATATGACTGATCTGCTTTCAAGTAGCCAGGCTATTTTATTGCTTCAACAGTGTTATCAAAGAACACTTCATTTTACTAAACACTATTTTTCTAAATCAACTTACAAGTTCATCAATATACGAGTGCACCATATAATATATAGATACATGCAGTAAGTGCTGAAGGGTGATAATAAGTAGTTGTGACTGTATTAGTGTGATTTGGAAAACATTCCGAATCATTCTAAAAATCAAAGGCCAAGAAGGACTAGACTACTGTACATTAGTGTTTAGATTTTTAGGTTTTCTTCCGATTGAGCACTACTTGCACCCTTCAATCACTTCATAAAAAGAAGCCTAAAAGTAATTATTTCTTCAGATTGCGTTCAGATTTGCAAGGTGACCGGATTTTTGGAACCAGTAATTGTGGAATCAACTATGAAAAAGAGGGATTTTGGGACCATATCTGGGGTCTCTACCTGCAAGGTGATTAGCAAACAATAGCCGGCCCTTTCGACAGGTTCACAGGCTTCTGTCAATGAATGAAAACCATTCATCGATTCATTTTTGGAAATAGTTATGTTAGGTCAACTGAGTAGATAATCTCCAAGCAGAAGGCCTCTTTTCCTACATGTTATTAGATCTAAGTTTCTTGATCTAATGAAAACTGGAAATTTATATTTTCCTGATCATATAGCGGAAATAATAATTCAACTTGAAAATGTGAATAAAGAGATATATGAAGTATATTTATATCTGAGTATAAGTTTAAATTATATTTATGAAGCTGCCCCTGAACTTGGTAGAAAAAGTTGTGATTTCTGTTGATCGTAACTTGGTTTTCAACCAAGTTACGATCAACAGAAATCAAAGGAAACGTTTCTGCCCTGATTGCATCTTCTGGATACAATCCTTTACATGAACCAAAAAAGCATATCTACTGAGAATATAGTCCAGTCACTATATACATTGGTGCTTGCAATTTATATTGTAGTTCTGATCTTTAATATATTATTTGGATACATGAAAGAAGTCTAGAACCAATGTCTTCATGCAAAATTTCATTGTGCTAAATACAGGGTGGCACAAAAACCTCGTATTTTTTATTCAATTTAAATTATTCAGCTATTTCTGCCAAATCCAAGAATCGGACAGAGAAATTTTCTCCCGCCTTTTTTCAGATTATAGAATTCTGAATAAAATGAGATCATCCGGAACTCTCTATCGCCAATAAGTAGAATAGAATAGAATAATGCTTTATTGACATAAACAAAACAATACACACTTTCCAAATATAAATTAAATCGTAAGCTTGGCTTCTAAGCCGTCAGCTGAAGATGGAGTTTCATAATTATTTAGTTATGCATATATTTCAATCATACATTAGTGACTATAGTAGTATTTAAAGTTATACAGTTTAAACAAAATTTCATCAGAATTTAATAAAAGAAACATATTATGAGACTAAAACTATGATTAATATTAAATTTAGAGAAAAGCTCAAAACAAAGCACAATGCGAATGATCAATTATTGAAATTATCTACTAAAAACCATCGATATTTCCATGCGTCCCTACAATATAATGCTAAGTTCTTCCAATTTTTGCCATTCATAAAGTCCTTGAACTCATCCATTTGCAAAAATGCCTCTCCCAATCACTTCCTTCTCCATTCTCCCAACACTGGACATCTTGCTATAAAATGATAGATATCCTCCTGCTCTTTTTTATTGCATAGCGAACAGCACCAATTTCTTTCCGGCATCCAAGGTCTGTAGTTCAAGTCAATTAATTCTCCTCTCGCCTTCATAATCCATCGAACCTCCGTAAATTTCAGGTCGCTTCCAAGATAGCTATCCTTTCCCAGGCTATGGTTCAGACTTTTGTATATCAGATGATATTCTGCATCTCTCGCCTTAGCCTGCAAGTTTTCCAGATTCTTTAATCTCACTCCCTCTGTCAACTTTTTCAATTCTTTTTTCCAGTTAGGAACACTTTGAACACCCAAATTAATCTCAATTCCCAAATCTCCGGCTATCTCATTCCAAGATTTATACCAAGACAATCGTTGATTAATTATCTGGAAAGCCAACTTTTTCGGATATCTCCCATTTCTATATGATAGTACTTTAAGAATGTAAGCTACCTGCAAGTTGAGGGTGAATTCATATAAAGGCAACTCCCTAGTTTCCAAGAGAAGAAGATAGTTAGGTGTATTCGAGGGCAATCCAAACAATCGCTTTATAAAGAGTCGCTTAAGCTTCTCCTCTTCATCAAACCTTCTATATCCCCATACTTGCGCTCCATAGCACATAACTGCCCTAGCAACCGCTCTAAACAATATCCACTTTGACGACAAAGGCACACTCGCCTCACTGACCATATGCTTCCATGCTGCATTCAATCCCATCTTTGCACACTTCAATTTTTCACTCATATGATTTGTAAAACTCAAATTTGGAGTAAGTATCATACCTAAATACTTATATCTATTTACAACCTCAATAGCTTCACCTCTGAAAATCCATTTTTCATCCTTCCTCATTCTTCCGCCCTTCCTAAAAATCATTATCTTTGACTTTTCTAAATTCACGCAAAGACTCCACATCTTGCAATATTTTCCCAACCTAACAATCATGCCTTGCAATTCTTTTGGGGAATCTGCCAATATAACAATATCGTCTGTGTACATTAATAAGCTTACTTTAAACCCTACCAAACAAGAACCCCCTCTCAATTCATCCTCTAGATCATTTAAAAAAAGTGCAAACAATAATGGACTTAATAAACAACCTTGTCTGACACCAGTACCTGTACAAAACGACTCCGTTATACCATCTTTATACCACACACTCGACGCTGTATCTCTATACAAGCTTTTAATAATTGCGAGAACCTTAGTTGACAATCCCATAGTAGAAAGCTTGTATAACAACGCCCCCCTGTGAATTGTATCGAATGCAGCACGGAAATCGACGAAGAAAGCATACAACTTGCCCCCTTTTTTGCGCACTTCAACTCAGCCAATGAGATGAGACTGAATAGATTATCCACTGTCGAGTAACCCTTGCGAAATCCTGCTTGGTTTTCCTTCAGAATCCCATTATTTTCCACCCAACACTCCAGTCTGAGAAGCAGAAGGCCAGTAAAAATCTTAGTAATCGCATCAATAAACGAAATACCTCTGTAATTGGAAGCCAAATTTATATCACCTTTTTTGAGCAATGGATAAATTATGGAATGCCTAAAACTCGATGGAACATCTCCTCTTGAAAATAACTCATTGCAAACTCAATTTCATTCAGCAGCTGGTCTGGTGCATTCTTATAAAATTCATATGGTATACTATCCCTACCCGCCGCTTTGTTATTTTTAGCCTTTTTTTTAATACAATTTTAAGCTCTTCTAGTGTCAAGTCTTTGTCTAATTGCTCATTTTCTATGTATGGTTCAGCAAAAGAAAATGTCTCTGAACTCAAGGGTGATTTCAGTAACTCTGAAAAATGATTGAACCAATCTGAAATTCCAATTTTGTTAACGAGTCGACAGTCACGTCTTTTCAATTTATTCACCGCCTCCCAAAACGATTTTGTATCTTTTACAGTCTCCAATCTACTATACAAAACAGCACGATAATTTTTTTGCTTAGCTATACAAAGTTCCTTATACTTTTTCTTTTCTGTCAATAACATTTCTCTGATATAATCAGAATTATTCCTTCTGAATATTTTCAATAATGCAAATATCTTATCACGCAGTCTAGCACAATCCCCATCAAACCACTCTTGCTTGAACTTTACTTTCTGCTGTCCTATCTGTAAGGTTTTATTTGAAGATTTCTTAATGCAATCGGTTAATTCAAAAACTAATTGTTCTGTATCGACATTATCTAAACTTCTTCCTCTAATATTCAATTGCTGAATGTTGCAGATAACTCTATCTTTATATTTTTCATCACTTTTACTCCAAATTAATTTCGGTGGCAGACGACTGTATGCCTTAACCCTGTCCTGAGCCGCGCCAATTTTCTTCAACTGGAGTTGCACTGGCAAATGATCAGAAAAAATCTGTGGAACAACAATGAACCCATTCAAAAATGTTATGCCATTTTTAGAAATTGCAACCAAATCAATCACCGATGCTCCCATACTTCCTATAAATGTGTAATTGCCATCTGTATCACCCTTTACTCGCCCATTTCAAACAATTAATTCAAAGTCATCACATAGTTCGAGAAATTTTTGTCCTCTACTATTTGATATCTTATCTTTTGATTTTCTGTTTAAGGACAGATTGACTAGCGAAGACGATTCTTCGTTAAAAAATATCTCATCAGATAATTCTTGTTTCTCGCCTATCCTAACATTTGAATCCCCTATAAGAATTAAGTTGGGTATTTCACTCCCATAAATTGAATCACTTAAAGTATTAAACTCATTCGTCCAGTCATTACAATTGAGATAAATCGGCAAAATATTAACGCTCTCTTTATCGGTTAATTCTAATCTAATCACATCTACTCTATTAATCTTACTAAAACTAATGTAACTAGACACTTCAGAACTTTTATTTATTGCCCATAGCATACCTCCACTCGCCCTACCGAACCGTGAAGTCCTGACTGCATACACCCATCTCATTTCAAAATTTTTAAAAAAATTACTTAAATAATCTACTTCTATTTCTGTCACAAATGTCTCTGCTAAAATAAAAATATCTTGCTCATTCATAAAACTTAAAAAATTACTGTCCTTGACTTTTGCTTTCAACCCATTAACATTAATGTAGACAATATTTATTACCTTGACCGCTTCATTATCCAAGTTCTCTTCCACTGACGGCAGCCCTCCCTAATGTTGTGCTGCGTCCTCCTGAGGCTGGTCGTCGCGACGCCGATTTCCTCTCTTTGCAATTTCTTCCACTTTGGCTCCAAAATCGTAGCGTAGTAGTCGCTTCAATGCTTCTGTCCCATTCTCTCCTGCACTCGTCACCAGCCTTTCCTCTTCACACCAAAACAATTTGAGGTTCAGTTCATTACTCATTAGAAAATCATGACCCATCCAAACGTCTTTCCTACCGGTCACACTCTCCACTTCCCTTTTCAAAGACAGCAGCTTACTCCTTTTCATACGGGTTAAACTTGTAAAGTCTCGTTGCACGACGTATCCGGTATTATTAAGTTTCTTCACATTCTTGAATATTTCTGCTATGTCTTCGTCTCTTGGCAGGTGAGCAATAATCACTGAGCTCGAACGGCCTAGCAAATGTGCACGGTTTATTTGTATCTCGTGAGTAATTCCCAGTATCTCCTTGCAAAAAGATTTGACCTGCCCCAAACAATTTTCCTTTTGTATGTTTTGAAAACCTCTGAATATCAGATTGTTCCTACGCGATCTCCCCTCCAGTTCATTTAATTTTTGAGTCAGTCTCTTTACTTCACTATTCAACGCCTTGCTTTTGTTTTCCAACGTCTCAACTTTAGTACTCAACACTTGAACATCTTCCTTCGATGCCACTGAAGCTAATTTACTATCCAATAACGCACCAAACATTTCCATCAACTGTTCCACGGTCATATTGCCTACTTGCTTGTCCGCCATATTTTGTCCTCGTTTACTGGCACTTTGTGTTGTTCCCGGTGATTCACGCGAGCGTTTTTTTTTTGTTTTGTCACTCATAAAACAGAATTACTATTCACTAAGTATAATATAAATTATAACTTTGAACATAACCTAGCTTGAAAACTATTTGCGAGAGTAACAGTATTATTCAACGCCACTATCTCTCCGATAACGGAGTGCACCGTAAACACGTCTGCTCTCTACCGTGTCTCAACTCCAACTCTTTTCTCCTGCCAATAAGTACTGAGTTATAATTTTTCGAAAATGAGTAAAACTTTAAGAAAAAATCAATTCTGATGACTTTTAGTTTTTGATCAATTTTCGATTTCCGATTTTTACCATTTAGATGTATGATTCAAAATTCCTCTGGGCATATTGCTCTACAATCTGAGATCAGATAGAGCGCTCTATATCATATAGATTTCCAGGTACACATGACAACAATGCTCCGTGTATCGAACGGTCTATCACGCATATATCCAATCAACATTGCTGTACGGAATTATTGCTCGGGGTAGTGCATATAAGACTTTACTTTCCCCTTTATCAGTCATGCAAAGAATTATCATGAAAACTGCAATTCGTCAGCCTCAACAATATCCCACAGACGCACTATTTAACCAATTTCAAGTTCTCAACATTACTCAAATCTATGTCAAAACCCTGATTTGGTATATTTTTAAGCGCAAGTTTTCTTTATTCACTAATAACCGCCACAATTACCAAACAAGAACTTCTCTGAACACAGGTATCATCACTCCTAGACTGCTTGAAATATTTACAACTACATCCTCGCATTATAAAATCAATATGATTTTCCCTAAGCTACCAATTAATAAAAAATCCCGAAAATAATAAAATAAGCCATCTCAAGCAAATAGTCAACAAATGGATACTTAGTGTGAATCATGATAACACTCCAGTGAGTGTCAGTGATAACACTCCCGTGTTATCGGATGGGCACGTTAAACTGTCGGTCCTGGCTAAAGTATGACAGTCGTAAGGTCCATTGACGGCTCAAATTATATATTCAGGCGGTGGGACCTTCCCGCAAGGGACTCCCCACCAACAAAAGCCATACGAATTTACTTTACTAGTGTGAATCGTGAGGAAATGGAGAATTATGTAGTATCAATTTATTCTGATCCATGGTGGTCGAGTGGTGTGATAAGATCGCAAGTATACTATAATATTAAAAATTTATATAGATATGAATAAAAATTGAAATAGAACATATAAATAGGGAAGTTCAAATGAATTTATACGAAATTCAATGTGTACGGTGTGTTGAGGAATTTTGAATGTGTTTGGGATGTCTCTTTTAGGATTGATTTCTTGTAGTATCCTTATACCATTAATTATCATTTTACGTATGTAAGTAATACATCTTGTAATTAATCATTATTATTGCTCTGTTTCTTTTGTTTTGGTAATATGTTATGGTTTAGTGCTTATTATTGGTTGAAATTGTTTTGTTTTTCAATTGTATTGTATCATTGCTATACCTATCATAATTGTATATGTAGAGAATTGTATGTAGAGAACATAATTGTATATGGAATTGTAGATAACTCGTTCCTAGCACACAGGCTTTGTCCATGTGAGGAACCTTCTTCAAGTTTTGCATATGCATTTTGTATATTGTTTGTACTTTTCTAAGAAGAAGAATAGAGATAATTTCAATTTCAATTGTGGAAAACACCCAATTTTCAGCTTCAACCATCATAACCAGCTACATTGTCTTCACATTGATATTTCGCAGAATTATATAAGTTCTTGAGATTATGTTCTTTAAGAATTACCCGTTAGATGCACTTCATTTCAGTATTTCCTAGTTGAGAGACGTGCATAAAGACCCCTGCTGAAGGATCAAAATTTCAAACACTTATAACTTTTGACACAAAGCTCAGACTCCATTTTTGGCAATTTTTTGTGTATTGGAATATGGGCTAAAGTACACTAAACAATAAATTTGCAATTTTTCGACCGAATTTGACTCATGATGCATGATTTTGGACCGCCTTGACTAGCCGAGAGAAGTGTAGTACGATGGAATCTGAGTTATGAGTGTTTGAAATTTTGATCCTTCAGGGGTCCTTATGCACGTCTCTCGACTAGGAAATACTGAAATGAAGTGGGGTTGGCAAGCCTGACTTGCTGTTGAAGGTTACAGAAATTGTTGGCTCTGTGAATTTTAGCAATTTATTAAATATATTCGTGCTGTTGCGTAAAAGTGTTTCGTCTTATTGGATGTATAGGTGTCGTTTGTGAGTTGAGTGTTTCATTTAAGGCGATCTCACGTGAGTACAACATTTTCTAAGGAAAAGAAAGTTCTCGTCTGGCTAGGACTCTGCTTTACGAATGTGATTCGAACAAGCTACAAGACGAAATTTGTGCTATCGCTTGATTGGTGTGCTTGTATTAGTGTGTAAATACTGTCTTATCATCCCCAAGTGCGTCAGTGTTGGATATTTTGAATCTGGCGCTCTGCAGTTATACCAACTTAGTGAAGTGGAACAATTGACTTTGTTGGCAGGAAGCTCTGATACAAAACTCATAGAAAATTGACATATCCATAGCAGCGGTCTGTCTGTAGGAGCACTATTATATATACTACACCAATATCTATAGCTTGTGTAAAAGACTATCAATTCAACAGCCGGCGGCTTATCACTCGTTAAATAGGGCAATAGGACAGGACATTGTCAAAAAGCTGAGCTATCTTTCTCACTACGATAATTCCATCTTAATAGAACAATTTCCCCGTTTTAATAAGCTTCCGAATTAGACTATTCTAACTCGTATTACGTGTGACTTAGTAGTGGATAGTAAATATTTACAGTACATAATGGCGGATAAAACCAATAAAAGCATGGACAAGTTTTTTACTCCGGTTCGAAAAGAAAAACGTGAGCGTTCGCATTCTTCACCAGAAACCTCGCAGAGCGCAGCGAAGCGTACAACTTCAAATACCGGTACTGACAACCAAGATATTCTCGGAAACATGGCAGACATTATGGGAAAGCTACTCGATGAAAAACTTCACATCTTAGCAAAAAAAGAAGATTTGGAAAGTCTAACCATGGAGATGCAACGATTGGTCGAGGAAAATATTAGTCTCAAAAAGGAGGTTCACCATCTGAAAAAGGAAATCAGCCAAGTGAATGAAAGAGTCACCAGTCTTGAAGATCGGGCTAGGAGGAATAACGTTATATTTAAAGGACTCAAGTACAATGCTAGTGAAGATTGTAGAAAAGTAGTAGCAGGGTTCTGTAAGAACGTGCTCAAATGTGAAAAAGAAATTGTTGTCAATAGAGCACATACATTAGGACAAAATCGAAGCAATGCTCCCGTTATAGCGCACATTCCTCGAGATGAAGATGTGGACTGTGTGTTCAGAAATGTAAAAAAGCTAAGAGATACTGGCTATATAGTGCATCGAGACTTTAGCTTCGAGACCAGAAGGAAGCGAGGAAAACTGGCCCGTTTGAAGAAGGAGATTTCCCGCGTCGTTGGAGACAAGAGAATGGCGCTCGTTGTGGATCGCCTGGAGGTGGAGGGCATGTGGTTCACCCTCACTGACAATATGCAACTCCGCTGCGGTCAAATGGACGGTGCCGAAAAATTGAAACAGATGTTCAATTACGATTTTACCAAGATTCTGGAGGATGCTGTGAAGGAAAATAAAAATGATAAATAGGAAAACGTCGTCTGTCAGGCGATAGAAATTAAAAGAGACTGTAAAATAGTAGCGCTTAATGTTGCAGGTTTGCGAGGTAAATGCTGTGTCCCAGAGTTTATTTCATTTATTGAGAGTTCTGATATATTTTGTTTGATTGAGACATTTGTGGAGGAAAAAGATTTTTGTAAATATGAAAATTACTTTTTAAACTATAAGCTTCATTGGATGCCTGCTAGAAGAGAAAGTAATTATGGTAGGGCGAGTGGGGGTATGCTGATAGGGTTTAAAAATTATATGCAGGGTATTTGTAATTTCGTTAAATTGGGAGAAATGCAGGTTATTAGTTTAAAATATGAAGGAGAAAATTGTTTGTATATAGTGCCATGTTATTTCATTAGTAGCGCTTTGTGGGAAAATAATTATGCATATATGTGGGAATTTTTAGAAACTTGTGATGGAGACAAGGAGTTGATGCTAATAGGGGATTTTAATGGGAGGATTGGGGAGGGACAGGTTATCCACGAGGAGGTTTTAGAAAGTGATTGGGAAATCAAAGCAGTTAGAAGCTCGAAAGATAAAGTTGTAAATACAAGAGGGCGAATGATTTTGAATATGTGTGATACGTTTGGTTTGACGGTGATAAATGGAAGACTGAGAGGTGACTGTATGGGAGAATATACTTTTGTTGGAGCTATGGGATCTTCCGTTATTGATCTTTGTTTAATGTCATTGAATATATTAGGGCTTGTGCGCGAATTTAGTGTTGGTAACCATATTTTTTCCGATCATATGCCTATTATTGTACAACTTGATTTGAAGGTAGAAGAGAGTCAGTCTTTGCGGACGCTTAAGTCAGTACCAAAATTAAAATGGGTGAAACAAAATGATGAAAATTATAAAAATAGTTTAGAAATAAGATGTAGAGATTTTACTTTCAGATTTTCAGTTGCGATTCGACTATCAGAGAGGAAGGTTATCGGTAGCTCTGGCTCTGTAAACAACTTTCGTTCGTGTCGTTCCACGTTACTGAATATAACTGCAAAATGAATAAACTGTGTTTCAAGTGCAAATTGGAATCTGCGGACCCAAAAAACGTAATTGAGTGCTCAGCGTGCAAGAATCTTTTCCATTCTGAGTGCTGCCAAATTGGGAATGGAGAAAATCTTCGTAAAATGGGTGCCAGAATACAGTCTTGGAAGTGCGGTGAGTGCAAGGACTCTATGTCTTCTGTTAAAGTATCGGTCACAAATAATGACTCTGGTATTAGCGCGCTGGCTAAATCAATAACAGACCTTAGTCTTAAAATTGATACGAGATTTGAATCAATCGAAACTCAAATCGGAGAACTTAGATCGGATTTCAATAATTTTCGCAACGAAATTAACTCTGTAAAAAAAGACTGTGCTTCACTTAAAGAAGACTATAAATTTCTGAAAGCCGAGAATACCGATTTAAAAAATCAAATACGCGAAATGCAACAATATACGAGGAATACTAATTTAGAAATTTCGGGAGTACCTAGGACCCAGGCGGAGGATGTTTATTTCATCGTTGAAAAACTCGCAGGTATTCTAAAAGTGCCTTATGATCATTCAGACATTTCTATAGCACATAGAATTCCCAAGAGGAAAGATGCTTCCCACCCCTCAATTGTTGTGAAGTTCATCTCTAGAAAACGTAGGTCTATCTGGTTGAGGGCGGCGCGTGAAATGAAGGTTATTCGGGCAAATCTTCTTAACGGTTCTTTTGGGGATGGCAGAGTTTATATCAATGAGCACCTCACGGTTCACAATAAAATATTGCTTGGCAAAGCTAAAGGCTACGTTAAGGAGAAAAAACTAGCATATGCATGGATCGTGAGGGAAAGCTCTTTATTCGGAAAACCAGTGACGGTCCCATCAGAGCGATCTTCGATCCAGCTGACTTGGATAAAGAATGGTGATGGTGAAGTAGACTACTTGAAACGAACATAACAATTTTATACCAGTAATGAAATCGAGAAACTTTTCTTAATTTTTGAGCTACTAATATGTTTAATCAACAAGAGATAATTGATTCTTTCCAAGAACTATTTTATCTACTTTGCAAAAAACTTACTTAATACTAATCATGTTATACAAGAGACATTAACAATGAGTGCTTTTGAATTTTATTTTCTTTCAAATCACGAACTTGAAAATTTATTTATCATCTACTTTTTTCATATCGTGTTTTATGTGATATTATTTATTTGCAGTATTTGTCTTTATTTTCGAATAAGTTATTTAATATGTAATTTATGGTTCAGGTTTTACTATCTCTAGTTCGGAATTTTTTATCAATTTTACAACCTCTATATTAAGTATTCCACAAAAGCTGAATATCTTATTCAAGAATTTTTAATCAATACTGACACGCAAATCATACACTCTTTAATTAGTATACTTGACTTTTAAATTGAAGTGGATAAAGCCTAAGCTCAAGTTCAATTTTTTTGCATTTATAAATTAGTTAAAAACTCATTCAACATTTTTTGCAATTATAATTAGTTATTATAACTCTAAAAGAGTTCTAAAGAGATTCTTCTAAATACTTTCCTCTTTGATTTCATCATCGATTTTTATTACATATAACTAAATTCAAATTACTTAATTATTATAAAAATATTTAATTTTAATTATATGATGATAATTTAAGTTACAATTTTCCAACATGGATTAATAATCATTCAGGTGTTAAGTAAAAATAATTTCATCTCAGCTGATTTTCAAGAATAGCCGAATGTGTAAACTGATTTATGAGTGACGATGAATGAATGAATAATGAATGAATGTATAATGAATGAATTAATTATGAATGTATGAAGTACTAAATTTTCCTGCAGTTAAAATTTAATTCCACTTATTAACGGCTCGAGCGAATTAAATGAGCTATGAATGTTTTAGATGATTTGAATGATTTTAGGCATGTGAGTTGTAGTGTGTTTGATGATTGTTGTGTGTATGGTGATTTCCTTCGTGTGAATGGGATGAATGGTTTGAGTGTGATACATATGAATATAAGAAGCTACAATAAGAACTTTGATGATTTTTTGGTATCTTTGAATGGATTAGATTTTAAATTCAATATTATTGTGTTGACTGAAACTTGGATGAATGAGGATGACTGTGTGAACCAGATAGATGGGTATGTTGCATATACTACTTCAAGTCAATTTAATCAAAACGATGGAATTGTTATTTACGTAGATTCTAGCCTGCCGTCCGCCTGCCAGGAAGTAGATATTGGCGACCTGCGTTGCTTAAACTTGGAATGTGATAAGGATAATCGAAACTACAATCTACTTTGCGTTTATCGTTGCCATGGTACTGACTTGGCCAGTTTTATCGACGGATTGGAGGTTCGTTACTGTCAAAATAATGATAACAATAAAGTCCAAGTGGTTATCGGTGATATGAATTGTGATATTCTCAACGAACAAACAAATACTCTTAGCAGCAGGTATCTTGACGTTCTTTATGAAGCGGGCTTTATCTGTTGTATAGATAAGCCAACTAGGGAAACTTCTATGTCTTCTTCATGCATAGATCACATATTTGTAAAACATCCAGATTCTAATTCTTTATTACCAGCAGTGTTAAAAATTGATATTACCGACCATTATGCAGTTGGAATTACTATAAACATGAACACAAAATGTTCATGCTCAAAGCCTCTCACGCAATAAAATTAATTACGCAAAATTTTCCAGACTAATAGCTGAGCAGTCGTGGAATGAAATTACATCATGTCAGGATCCCAATTTTTGTGCTGGTAAATTCAATGAGATTATAACAGGATTGCAGCTGAGCTGCTCTTCTTACGGAGGTAGTAGCAACAACAACAATAATAATAATAGAAATAGTAGTAATAATGATAATAATAGTAATAAAAATAATAGGAATAATTAAAATAATAATAATAGATTGAAAAAACTGAAACCGTGGATTACAAACGGGCTTATTAAATCAATTTCTAAAAGAAATAAACTCAGTAGATTAATAAAACGTCAGCCTTTCAATCGCAATCTTATTAATCAATACAACGAATATCGCAGGTTGTTGAGTAAGCTGTTGAAACAAACTAAGAAAGAATACTTCAAGCGAAGAATAATAGAATCTACCAACAACCCTAAAATGTTTTGGAGGACTATCAACGAGATAGCTGGGTCAAGTGCCAGGAACGCATCATTCCCTCTACATCATTTTATTAGGTCTAACAATAATAATAATAACAATAATAATACTCAAAATAATAATGATAATCATAACAGTAATACCAGATCAACTCTTGATGCAGCAAATGAGTTTAATATGTTTTCTCAAATGTTGGAGCGAGACTGGCCGCTGAGATAAGAGAGAATGGTGAGGTGGTGGGGGCTCCGACGCAACCTGTCTGCGACTCGCGATTCATTTTGAGGGGGGTATCTGAGCAGGAGGTGAGGCAGTGTGTGCTCGAGCTTCGAGGGCGCTCTGCTCCTGGCTGTGACAATATTCCTGCCCATTTGATTAAAACCTATATTGATTTTATTATTGTTCCATTGTGACATATCATCAATCGTAGCTTTGCAACTGGTATTTTCCCCGATGCTTTCAAACTGGCAAAAGTTATACCTTTGTATAAATCGGGGCAGAAGGGAGACGTGAACAATTATCGGCCAATATCTTTATTAAGTGTACTCTCTAAAGTAATAGAAAAATGATTCAAAAAACAGCTCACTCAATATTTAAAAACTATTAATTTACTTACTGACTGTCAGTTTGGCTTCAGAGATGACTGCAACTCCGCTAATTGTTTCTATCAATTAAGTGATTACTTGAGGGTAGGAATAAATAAAAATAAATATATTCTTTTTTGTTATTCGTTGATTTGGCGAAAGCCTTTGATTCAATTGATCGTAGAATTTTATTAGACAAATTAAAATCCATGGGTAGGCCTATCTCGGGAATTTCCTACAGTTGGATCGAGAATTATTTGACGGGTCGCAGGCAGGTGGTGAACATCCCTGATGTTTACCGCTCTTCCAATACAACTGGCTCTCTTGATTATGCAATCAGTGACAATAACAGGTCCAGTGACACTGGGGGTGTGAATAGTGATATTCGTGATATTGAGTATGGAGTGGTACAGGGAAGTACCTTGGGCCCGATTTTATTTCTTCTATATATCAACGATATCACCAAATGTAACATTACAGGAAATATGCTCCTATTCGCTGATGATACAGCTGTATATTTTGAAGCTGACAGCTGGGAAGACGTTTACCGGGCGGCCTCCCATGACATCATTAAACTTAAAAAATGGTTCGATACTAATATTTTGAGCATGAACACAAATAAAACAAAAATTCTTCCAATTTTTCTCCACAAAACCATAGCCCCTACGGCAAATCTCTGTCTAAAATTACATACGTGCGGCGAAGCGTGGAATGTGAATTGTAATTGTCAAATCATTGAGTCAGTAAACGAATTTAAATACCTTGGTATAATAATAGATAATAGTCTGACATGGTCTCCTCATATATTCTACCTCAAGAAAAAACTCCGTAAACTTATGTATGTATTCTCAAAACTACAGGGAATTCTCAATATTAATGAAATGAGAACAGTTTATCACGCGTATGTGCAATCAATTTTGTCTTACGGAATTATTGCCTGGGGAGGTGCATTTGATACTTTGATTAAAGAACTTGCAATAAGTCAAAAAGCCATAATTAAGGCCGGGTTGGGCCTGGCTAGAACATACTCTTCTAATCGTCTTTTTCTCCTTTTCAATGTTCTCACTATAAAAAAACTTTTTATTAAATCCGCACTTTCCTTTGCTTTCAAAAATAAAATTTATTTCAATAATTCCACTTCTCATCCTTACCCTACAAGAGGCTCTCTACTACATCAGTCAGGGCTTGAACGTAATTCTCGGGTTGCATGTGACAGGAATGTAACATATTTAATACATTTATTAATTCGTAATGCGCCTCCTAGCATCAGTCGACCTGGCAACTGCTCCATTCAAGTTTATAAGAGAGCAATCCAATCGTGGTTAGCCACTTTAAACGATGACGATTGCTCCAGTCTCCTCAGATCGTTGTACTTATGATAGTGCTCATCCTTGCATTCATAGTACTGTACTATGTGCTATGTGCGTGTTGGTGTGTGTGTTGTGTGAGTGTGCTGTGTTTGTGTGTGTATGTGTGAGTGCTTGTGCCCCTCCTGTGTGTATGTGATGGTATGAGTGCCCTGTTTATTATTGTTTCATTTTTTTTCTCTATAGACAATCACATAATTTCAATATGTCTTTTAAACTGTAATTCTGCTTTTAATAATTACTTTCTATTATAAGATGTTTTATTTTGTTTATAGTCGGCTAAAAATTCAGAACTCCTTTCTTTCATTTCAATATTTAATTTATAATTCAACTCACGACTCACGAACAAACCTTTTAGGCTCATGTGTGCGTGGTTTCTATTATTTTATTTTTTAAGTTTGTGTACATGTGTTTTTTACATTTGTATGCTACATTGTATTTTTTTCGGAAACAATAAAAAATTCAATTCAAATTCAATACTTGGGAAGAGGATATTGAGCGAAAGTGGACAGATATTTTAAAAATGATTTATGAAGCAGCAGGGAAACAGGCGCATCAGACAAAAGGGAATGGGAAATCTTGTAAACAAATGTGGTTTGACTGGGACTGTAGGAAGGCTAGGGATAGAAGTTTTGCTAATTTAAAATTATATAGAGCCTGTAATAATGAAGAAACTAGGAGCATGTATCTCAGTGCAAATAAAGCATATAAATTACTGTGTAAACTGAAAAAGGAGAATTATTTCAAAACTCTAGGTGATAAGTTCAGAGAGATAAGAGACGCAACTGAATTTTTGGAAACTGATAAAAACTATTAAACCTAGTAAACTTAAATGCTCGGCTGATATAACATCTGATGATTGGGTTAACCATTTTAAAAGATTACTGTCATTAGAAGGGGCGGCGGATGAGTTCTTGTATGCAGCGCCCCGTTGCGAAAATCAACTCTTGGATGCCGAAATAACGGATGCCGAAATATTGGAAGTGTTAAAAAAATTGAAAGAGGGTAAAGCACCGGGCATAGATGGGATACCAGGAGAATTTTTCAAATATGCCCCTAGAAGCTTTTTTGCATTGCTGCGCTGCTTTTTCAATCACGCTTTTGAAAAAGGTGAGTTACCTTCTAGTTTTGATAAAGCCATAATTTTCCCAATCCATAAAAAAGGAGATGTGGCACTAGTAGAGAATGTTATAACACAATGTTATAACAGAGAGTCAGGCCGGTTTTAGAAAGGGTTACTCTACAGTAGACAACATTTTCAATTTGTACAGTATTGTTACTTTAAAAATAGCGAAGAAAGGCATTAAAGTGTATTGTATGTATGTCGATTTCCGGGCTGCGTTCGATGTCATTGACCGAAAGGCACTATGGTTCAAATTATATAACATAGGAATACCATTTAAATTAATAAAAATGTTACAGGAATTATATAAATGCACACAATCAGCTGTGTGGACCACTAAGGGGCTAACACAGGAATTCGAAACTTACTGCGGCTTAAGACAAGGCTGCTTATTATCGCCGATTCTCTTCTCCTTATTCATTAATGATTTATTAGATTATGTAGGAGATGGGTTATGGATTAGGGATCGAAATATTAGAGGCTTACTTTATGCCGATGATTTGGTGCTGCTGTCAGATACACCCAAAGCTCTGCAGAGAATGATTAATAAACTTAAATCGTATTGTGAGGTATGGGGAATCAAAATAAATATGAATAAATCAAAAATAATGGTTTTTAGAAAGGGTGGGAAATTGGCTAGTCATGAAGAATGGTTTTGGGGTGGAGAGAAAATTGAAATAGTAGGAACATATAAATATCTGGGGGTTATCTTCACGGCCACCATGAGGTTCGGAACTCACATAAAAGATAGGGTGTCAGCAGCTAAGTGTGGAGTGAATACAGTTTGGAGCAGTATAATTACTAACAACACAATTCCAGTCAAAGCTAAATGGGAGGTATTCAATGCAGCAATTAGAGCGATTGTGAGTTATAGTGGACAGGTCTGGGGTTACAAGATGTTTGAAGAGCTAGAAATTTTTTATCAAAAAGTTATTTTCCCTACCTAGATGTACACCCAACTACATTTTGTATTTAGAAACAGGGAAAAATCTTCTGTTTTTTCATAGTTTTAGATTGCACTATAAATACATTCTTAGAGTATTGAAGTTGCCAACATCTCGTTTGCCTCGTTTTTTAGCCGATGTCATGATAGAGAAAAATATGGGTTGGTTCAAGGAATGGAAGAATTTAGGCAACAAATATCAATGCGAAGTAGGCGTGAGCCGAACAAGTATTGTCAATCAGGAAGCACAACAAGAACTACTTATGGACTGCATGATGAAGGAATTTCGTGAAAAGTGTAGCGAGAGGGCAAAAAGGGCAAGGTATCATGACATCTATGCAAAATTAAAACAGGATTTAGGTGGCAGGGACTATATAAATGCGAAGTTTGATAGAGCAGAAACAGCCATGATACTGAAGTCAAGAGCAGCTTTGTGGCCTCTCAATTATAGAATAGATAGAGACGGAGACCAAGCACTTTGTTCAATGTGTAATGACAGATTGAAGGAGGACACATATAATTTCTTAGGAAGATGTTCTATTTTATCAGAAATTAGATGGGAGGTTTGGGATAAACGTGAATTGACCGAGCAGCAAGTAATAGAGCAGTTAAATGGTGAGAGCTGGGAGAAATTAATAAAATATGTGAGAATTGCATGAAGATATCGCTCGCAACTCATTGAGGAATTTAACACATGAAATAGAGATAAGATAGGAATTTAGAAATAAGAAGAACACAATGATTGATTAATTATAATATATATCTATTATTTTGTAATTTCTTTTTCAGGTTTGCAGATAAAATGTAAATAAAATGTATGTATGATTTAAAAAATAAAGAAAAATTGTATTACTTAAAAGCCAACTCCTGGCAGACGGCCGTGTGGCCATTGCTGTAAAAAATGTATTCTTTTCAAAGATGAATTATGTAAGAAAGTGAAATAAAGATTTTTTAATTATTATTATTATTTATTATTACTGAAATGAAGTGCATCTAACGGGTAATTGTTATAGAACATAATCTCAAGAACTTATATAATTCTGCGAAATATCAATGTGAAGGCAATGTAGCTGGTGATGATGGTTGAAGCTGAAAATCAGGTGTTTTTCACAATAAAAGGAGCATTGTTGTCAGGTGTACCAGGAAATCTATATGATAAGGAGCGCTTTGCCTGATCTTAGATTGCAGAGCACAAAAATACGCCCAGAGGAATTTTGAATCATACATCTAAATGGTAACAATCGGAAGATATTGCTGATCAAAAACTAAAAATCATCAGAATTGATTTTTTCTTAAAGTTTTACTCATTTTCGAAAAATCATAACTCAGTACTAATTGGCAGGAGAAAATTTTTCCGTCCAATTCTTGGATTTGGCAGAAATAGCTGAATACTGTAAAATGAACCAAAAATACGAGGTTTTTGTACCATTCTGTATCTAGCACAAGGAAATTTTGCATGAAGAAATAGGTTCTGGACTTCTCTCATGTATCCAAATAATATATTTAAAATACAATATAAATACAAGCACTACAATATAAATTGCAAGCACATCCCTTTCTTATGTCTATATTGACTGGACTAATATACGGTAGCAAATATTACGGGAATTACCTAATTCCTGATTCACCAAAACAAGTGCAGATCACCATGTTCAACGGCCTGTAAACAACTGAACAATGGACAGTTGATAACTGTCTATTTTTCTTATTTTATAAACAATCGAATTCATTTCTGGTCAATTATGAATTTAATAGAATCTACCGCGCAGGCGCCAGCAGGCGCCTAAACCCAAAACAAGTTATGATTCATATAAGCATAGTTTTATTCAGAAGCAAAGTATTTGTGAATGTATTAGCGCGATTCAAAAAACATTCCAAACGAAAATATCGTCAGTCGTTACAATATTGACCCTATTGGAAACCCCCCTCACTACAATGACAAGGACGCAGTCTGCGCAATCTCCCCCCCCACGTTAGCTCTCCTGGACAATAACAATGTACAGTGACATACTATACATTAGTTTTTGCATTTCACCTTTCTTCCAAATGAACACTTGTACCCTATTACCACTTCATAGAAAGTAAATGTAAATGAAAAAATAAACAGTGAACAGATAATTGGCTTATCTTGGAAATCTTGCAGTATACTAAAAGTATTTTTTTATTGCAGAAATTTTCATTGAAGCATAAACTATTATTCATTCATATTAGCCAATAACTTACTTTTTCTCGAGAATTACGAATGATTGGTGGTTTTCTAATTACAGTATAAGAAAAAACGTGTAAAACTTGATCTCTCCAAAACTAAATTTTTCCCGGGTGTTATCATGTAAAGTTCTTGGGTTGAATTTGAATTGCCATGCATGGCCGAACGTGGATAATAAAGAATTCGATGAGAGAAGAATGAACCATGTCTCCCAAATCGCTGTACAAATAGAATATAGTAGAGATTTCATGTGATATTGAAATGAAATGGGAATAAATAATAATATGGATGTCAAACTACTGTATAAGCATATAGAATAATAGAGCATATATGAATATAGTATATAACATAAAACACAATAGCGCAGACAAGAAGACGGGTAATATCTCATTGAACAAAAACAATCAATTGTTTCGACGACCGAAAACCAGTTTTCCGGTTGTGTGTAAGTGTGTGTACTCACAATCATAGCAGTTTGGGACTGTGTTAGTGAGTTCGACCACACTTTTTCGAAAGGCTAGTACGGAATTGAAGCTTTCTCGATTGAGAGTACTTTGCAGATACTTCGTTCTAGCGTGTTTCGGACGCTAATTTCCAACCGATAATCATGAAAATGGTACCAAATTGTTCAGAAAGATTTGGACATCTCGCGCCGTACCGCCAAATTCCAATTTTCCAACTATAAAATTCGATTCTACAACTTTAAAATTCGATGAACTTGGAGAAAATTTGGCAAAGTTTGACGTTCAATAGAAAAAAATTGATAAGTGATATCAAAATTTGGCGGTACGGCCCAAGATGTCCTAATCTTTCTGAACAATTTAATACCATTTTCATGATTATCGGTTGGAAAATAGCGTCTGAAACACGCTAGAACAAAGTGCCTGTTTCAGCCCTTTTTCCGAATTATAACATTGCTTTTAATATTTGAGCAAGTAGGAATGGAAATTAAAGAATGATTATAATCGAAAGTTTGTTAAACAGTTGACCAAGTTTTGAGCAAGTGGTAGAGTCAAACATCTAATGACAACAAGAGCTCTTACTTACACAACATCCATGCAACAAGCTTAAAAAAGTTCAATATTTATCTATGCTCCAGAGTTGGAGTATGCTCCAAAAAATGATTGGACATGTATACCTTGGCAGTTGTGAGCGCATAAAAGTGCTCGCCATTAGGAGCTATCACGGTGTCTGGTAAAACCTTGTTCCCTTCATCGATTAACATTTCTTCATATTCAATAGCTGAATTGGCAGTAGTGACTAAAACCTGTGAGAAACAATACTATTAGAAGTAACAAGTTTGATTATCAGTAATATTTTTTTAGTAAAAAATCACTAAATAACAAAATTGAAGGAATAAATGATTCACTATTAAATTTCAACAAACTCTGAACAACGAAATATTAGATTGACTGCAAATAATGTTGAAGAAATATACAATGTCAGTAACACACATACTACACAATAAATGTTTCTGATATAAAGGGCGTAAAAAACAACCAGATAATTGAAAACCGAAGTGACGAAAAAGGAATATTTTCTTGAGTAACATCATGATAACATCAATATCACACATCAACAAAGACTATGATTGATGATGAATGAATGATCCAAATTAGGTGCAAATCGAGTTAGTTTGCGATGCTTGCCATCAACGGGAGGACCGAGTACTCGTCATCATGTTGTTGTTATTATTACTTGATGATTGATAACTCGATAGCTCGTCACTTAATACTTAATATTGATAATCGAATAAGGAAATGATTGTTTACAAGCATTACAATATTTAACCAAATCAATAATATTGTCAATCAATACCAAATGTGTCAAGTTTAGAGCCCACCTTTTTCAAATAACCCGTGGATGTTCCGAAGAAAATCACAGTATGTCTTTCAGTCGTTGTGACAGTAACCGACGTTACCAACGTGTTGGGAAAGTCTATAGCTGACGATGTACTTATGGGGGCTACACCAGAAATCTTCAGTCCAACTTCACAGAAGTTTAAAATATTTCCAGTACTCTGAAAAACCAATACAACCAGCATGTTGAATTATGTGAGAAATTGAATCAAGAGAAAAACATAAAGCACCTTTAGATGGAAATATAATTGAAGCCTGAACAATACAAAGCATGATAACCGATAACATAATATATATAATAATAATAATCGTTTAATAATAGCCTACGATATTATTTTTTTATAATAATCGTCTCTGAAAAAAAACATAATGAAGGGTACTAGTTTACTCAGTCAAAAAGTAATAAGAATCCTTATAAAAATAAGCCATAAGTAATAATATAGTTTTTAAAATTAATAATTGAGCTATAATAAATTGTATGGCTTCGTTCAATAGTCTACCATAATAGAATCATCAAAAAGGAAAATGTCAACTTGAAAAATTACATCTCAAGTGTACTGAACTTGATTTTATTGCTAAGCATTAGCAAATGTAGAAGTTTATTTATTTATTTATTCGTGGACAGAATCACACATCATATAGACTAAATATGATTAGGAAGGAACAACAGGCTTGGCCCAAATCTATTCCATTCCCAAATTTTGATAAATTAATAAAATGTCCAAAAAATAGGTTATGTTTCTACAGTAAAACGAAGAGTAACGTACACTAGAATGAGTCACAGTCAAGAATGATTGCTGTTTTGTTCATCTGTTGAAGATTTTGATCACTCTTTATTCATTTCGTCATAATTATGTAGGTTGCAAATACACAACAATTGGCTATTATTGTGGAATAACACTTTTTTAATTGTGCAAGCATTGCATTGTCGTGTGCAGAACAAAGCTTTTAAAATCAACAATACTGTACAAAGCTTAAATTTTTCGCACCCAAAGTACTGAGTTAAACAGGGAAGTATGGATAAAATATAAATAACTGTTACGAGATTTTTTCAACCTAACTCGAATTTCATCTTAACAATTGCAACTTCAAACAAGATATATTTAAAAAAATGTTTTATGGAAAACATAAATCATGTTAAATGGAGACTTTTGGATCGATACACTCCGGTAAACGTTTTGAGAAGTTTACGAAACACATCTGAAGCATTTCACGAGGAACTCAAATTTCTTGTTCCATAGTCCCCAAGTCTTCTGTGTACGTGGTTTGTTTATGTAGATTTGTGTATACGCGTGAAATGCTTCAGACGAATATACACAAATTCTCATAACGCATGCAGAAGTGTTCAGATGTAAATAACCACTATTCAACAGATTTTAATTTCTTATCATAATCAATGAAAAATTTAATAGAAGTACTTTCCAACCTTATATTTGTAATGGTTTGTTTTTTCAATTCAAGAAAATTCTCAATATTAATCGCTAAACAGCTTATAAAATTAAAATCAAATCAAATAAAGTTTTATTCACAAATTCAGTAAACAGTACATAAATAAAAAATATATACAACACTTGTGAATTTTCCCCACATAGACAAATCTGTGTGTGGGGAAAGAGTTATAATGAAACATAATTTGGTACTATGAAAAAAAAATCAATATTTACAAATAAACTTCATATAAAAAGTAACTTAAATTTAATGAAGAAGATATATGTTTGGATTTAAGTAGCGCAATATAAAAATTACGGTATACAGCTTTAACAAGGCACATGATAAAATTTAAAACTTCATTACATATTATTAAAATCGGTAAGAGGAGTAGATGAGCTGATCAGCGGCATCCCTGCCGGTTTCAAATAACCACATATTTAAAGATGGTTTGTAAATGTTAAGGCTAAGGGGTTTTATTTGCTTTATATGGGCTGGTATATTTCTATAAAGAATGTAGCATATGTTATGAATATTAAATCTGTGGCAGTTGCTAACTAATCTGGGTTGTGATATTCCAAATATATTCATATTTCGTGTTTGATAGGGATGGATGATAGGGTTAAATATTGCATTAATTGAAATTAATGAAAGAATGATTTCAACTTACGCCAGCTGTAGGACAATCTCCATTAAGAATAGGCCCAGAAACATATCCCATGTTACGGTATTTGGTGCTGCCATTGAAACACATATGGATGTTTTCGTTGAACTTGGCTTCGATATCATCCATGCTGAAGATACAGAGCGCAGACTCGGACTGCGGCTCATCAGTGATGCCACGGCTCGGTGAAAAGCTACCTGCCAGAACATAGTCGTCAGCATCCACAGCCAGGCTGGCAGCAAGGTCAGCTCCAGCCTTGGCCAATTGAGCATCCTGGATTAGATTGTAATCACTGCCACTCATTGTACACTGTAACGTCACCTCGGTGTAGCTGTCATAGTTGGCATCATCTATGCACACCCGAGCCAACCGAGTCACATATCCAAGCTCCTCCTGACCGGGCAAATGCGAACGCTTCTGCACAACAACAAAGTAGGCAAAGTCACTCGAGTTGAAGCCATACACGTACTCCACCAAGAAGTGATCACGGTACTTCACATCAATACGCAGCAACGACTGCTTTGAGAACGAGTACTCGGCAATGTCTAAGTTGTAGAGGCTGCGACTGGCAATAGCAGGCACATCGTGTCGATACTCGCCATTACGGGTGAACGTGGTGCCCACATACAGCACATTGGACGGCCGCCAACCACTGTAGTCCTCAGGCCCAATGAAGGCATAAGTGGAAGAGGAGGGGTCGTTAGCAGCCACACTGACAGGCAACAACTGACTGGACAGCGAGATGTTGTCCACCTTGTACTTCTCACAAGCGCCCTGCAGGACCGAGCCACAGGCGATGACGATACGCGACTCGCCATCAATCACCAGCACCTTGTTGATGTTGTCAGTGGACGACTTCTCGATGTCAGGTGAGTCGCAACCCCTGGCGTGGCAGAGCACGCTGTCTTGCTTGGGGCCTGTCAGAACGCACTGCTCCAGGTGCAGTGAAGCGTCTAGCTGGATGAGCCTGTTCACACCTCCTACTAACACCTTGCCCGTCTGCTTGTCGACGGCTAGATGGTTGAGTCGCAGCCGTGTGCTGGTTGAGCCGCATTCACCCCCACTGCTCCCGCTTCCCGGGAACCGGGATACTATTGCGCTGCCCCCGGCTCCAATCACAAGCAGCAGTGCAGTGCAAGTGACCAGTGCAGGGCCCATTCTGTGCCTTCTACCAGCTCATCTCCGCACCTGCAACCATCAAACAACACATTGCATCACTATCAATTCATTCAATTATTTTATCAGAAATTCGAGACTAAAACAGAAGCTCAACATACTTTTAATCTACCACAAATTTCTTAACAACAAATACAACTATAATCGTTGATTAAATATTCGAATTTGGTCAAGACTTTTGGTCATGAAACACCTTGTAACTAAAAACATTAGAAAAAAGCAAGGGTTATAGTTGAATTACATCACTACTCAATCTTTAATACATGAATTTATCTTTTCATAATATAGTCAAAAATATCAAAAAATATGTTGAAAAATCACTTAAATATCATTATTAATGTATGAATGCATTAAATTAAGACAATCGTCAATGAATATGCTTTAAAATATTCCATTTATGTTCATGATATATGTTACTAAAGGATATAAGTTTTCTTTGATAGTTTCAAGTGGACAGTAACAACTGAACAATAATTACATCTCGCAACTAGTTACACTGAGTGAGTAGTTTTTATTACATACATTTGATCACAGATTATAATTAACAATCAAATAGTTCAATTCAAGTGAGATAAGAATGGATCCGTAGAAGATAAATTATTCCAGACTGATGTTCAATTTATGGTTGTAATAAATATTTGAGTTATGCCTAATGCCAATAAACCATAATCATTCTACATCTATTTCAACGACATCATTTTTTCAATGAAGTCTTTTGGGGAAAGAGGTTGGACAAGTTTATGATGGACGGAAGTGAATGAACAGACGGATAGAAAAAGAGAGAGAGCCAATAATCAGTGATTTTTGCACAGTGAGAATCACGTTATGAAGTTAGCAGCTGATTAAAATTGGTTTGCTATCCTTGTCTGTCATTGGACGAAGCAGTTCTATCCTTTTCCAATTCTGCACTAATACCAGTGAAAGTGACCTGTGCAGTGAGAATATTATTCCAATAAGTTCTAATAATGGGCTATTTATGATCGCTCGAGTAGGAATTGTCCAATCAGAACTCATGGAAATTAAATTTTCACTGTGATCACTTTGATGGTCCCATTCACTGATACTGATACGAGGGAATCCAGCTTAACGGATATCAAATCATGCCACTTGATAAAATAAATGCTCAGCTAACCTGAGGCTAAAAATGCTGTAAGATAACGCCTTTATTTCCAATTTCGAACCAACTGCTTAACGTTTTGTTCAAGATGAATCTGATATTAAAGATACCTTGCCTGTCATTAGTTTTGCAAACTGCTTAGTATATAAGAATATTAAAATATCTTTTGATACCTATACAGGAAAATTAAGATTAATTATTAAGTATGTAGTCTACGGTTCACCCTAAGCATGTAGTGAAAACTTCCAACGGAACTCATAAAATTGTAAGAGTTCAAGATCGTTTTTGTAATACTAATAAACGAAAAAACTACTCGTAAGATACTAGTTCCTAAGTGCCATCCTATCATTGAAATGTTTTTGTAATTAGAATGATGTTCATGTTTGCAATATTTCATTTTATTAGCAGCATTCTTCTCAGAACGTATGTGATAACAGCATTAAAACTAATTTGTTGAATAAATCATGAATGAGAGTCGAAAGTAATTATGATAGTTAATGAAAAGATAAATTTTATTATTGATAAGATTTTTTCTATAAATATACATTCTAGTGTTGAAGGTTTCTTCATAATAAAAGAGAAGTTATCTAATTATCATGTTCATTCATTTTCATCAGTTCAAAGATTTTAGGAATACATTCTATGAAAATACGTTTTTTTGAAATGCTAATGCTTTACTCTTTAGCCTACTCCCTGGAAACGTGCGACTGCTTGACACAACTCATATATAGTCTTCCCAGCAGAGCATGCAATAAAAATGACCTACCACATGTAATAAAAAAATATTGGAATTTGTCAATTGGAATGAAAATAGAGATTATAGTAGATAAATCTTGAGTTATCTGTGTCTCTCAACAGAGACAAGGATTTAATTGAAAAACCAACAACCTAGTAAATCTGAGAATGACAAAAAAAGTATTATCAAATTTCGCCTTAAACGTTATTCACTTCGTCCAAAATAGAGTGGGCGACACAAATTGGACAACCTGCAAAATGGTTGACCTGGTAAACAAAACGTTCAGTATAGTCTCCTATCTTCTTTGATTATTAATCTATAATAAAGGAAAGAATCGGCTTATACATGTAGGGGATAGGTCATCACGTCTGAACTGATTAACTTGAAATTTTGAATTTAGATTCTGCATTTACTGAGGTATTCATAGGCCTATGTTCTATTTTTCAAGATTTCATTACGTCAAGTTTTCAATTCGTCATCTTCCAGTTTATTATACTTTTCCAACTTTGCTTGAGGAGTGTTCATAGATACAAAAGTGCATTCAACGGTTTCCTTTTCAATCTTATCATTCTTCTTCTATCTATATATCGTCTTTTTCCATATCTACACTATATTCAGAGTTAGAAACAGCGGAATATTTCTTTTAAAAAAGAACCTCTTGCCTGCCTTCATCAGTCCTAGAACTAGATTCACTTCTTCTAGGTGTGAAAGGAGAGATGAAGTCAGAAGGGTTTGGATATGATTCTTTCAATTTTGTAAGATCAAATACTGGCTTCAACTACCTATATCAAAGCAGGGTATGAGAAGGGATTGAAGAAAGACGCAGTGTTTGTGGACCTAAATATCACAGCAGCTTTTTGACACTGTCTGGCTTTCTTGATTGCTGTTCAAACCTATAAAAATCAACAAGTGTAGAAAAACAGTCAACCTCATAAACAGAATGATTGCTGACAGTCACATAAAGTGACACTGGGAGATGATACAATTGTGGTGAGGAAGTTGAACAATGGATCACCTCAGAGTTCAGTTTTGGCACCTTTGCTCTTCAATGTATACATAGCTGTCTTACCAGCCACCACTTCTAGGAAATTTGGTTATGCAGACCAATATGCCACCACCATTGCAACACAGAGTAAACGTTTTCAAGATTTGGAGGTGACACTTTCAAAAGACCCACAGAGTCTTAAAAGTTTCTTCCAGGAATGATGTTTACATCCAAGTGTTACAAAGACAGAAACAAGTTGCTTCCATCTCAACAACAGACAGGCTGGAGCACAATTTAGGATAAGATTGAATGACTATCTTCTCCCCTTCAATCCATCCCCTAAATAAAAATTCGACTGAGTCATTGTCAATATTGTAGAACCGTTCCATGATTGAATGAAAACACACATATGTTGTCAAATTATACACAGTCTACAGTCAAAACTGTGTAGAATTTGACAACATATGTGTGTTTTATTCAATCATCCCCTAAATATTTGGTAGTTACACATGATCATACACTTTCATTCAGGCTAAACCTCCAAAAACCTGCTGGAAAACTAAAAAACGAAACAGCATAATTAAGAAGTTGGCAGGAGTGTCTTGGGGTGCATCAGCCCTAGTTCTGAGTATATCTTCTCTAAATCAAATCGAATAGCTTTTTATTCACAAAACATAATATAAATTTATAAAATTCAATTACACATTCAACAGTGAATACTCTCCACTAAGACTTGAGTCTGTGAGTGGAGAGTGAGTTATTTCTAGCTCTGGTTTTCTTTCCTGCAGAGTACTGATCTTCTGTTTGGCTTAATAGTGCTCATGTCCATAGAGTTGATACAGTTCTAAATCAGTGATGTGGATTTACAAATTAAAAAATTGCTTTAAAATAGTTCAAATTGGACATGATAATCAATTTAACATTGATTCATAGAAGCAGAGTAAATAGCTCATACATCACATCAATAAATTTGGCAAACAAGTGATCACTTGTATCGATATTTTCAAGTTTGGTTATATAGTATCTACTCTGGAATTCGATACTATCGACTTTACTGGTTCACTCGGAGTAAAGTGTCCCCTTCTACACTGTTGTGGATTTTGAATTTTTGGGATAAAATTATTGTCAGCCTCTTTTTCTGCACATTGATAGATTTTTTATAATTATAATAACTATACCATTTAACTTCTTGTGCAGCACAAGACGAAGTACACCCACAATTTTTTTACTACTATTATCTGACGGACAGACATTTCATATGAAACAGATTCAACTTTCAAGTCATAAGTTGAATGTAGCATGATAATAGTGGTGTAATTAAATGATTGGAAATGAGTGCTTATTCATCCTTTCCATTCACACCTATCATGAAATTATCATCATTATATAAACTCAAGTTGATGAATTCTAACCCATTACTATTATCTTATTGATATTAGTTTTTTTAGTTTATTAGTTTGATCTGTTGCCAAATATTTTATTCATGTGGTTTAATTTAGTCATTGTTAGAATTTGTTATACTCAACTCATTTGTATGGTGTTATACCTTGTACAAATAAAATTATTTATTATTATTATCTAATTGCAGTTTTTTAATATAATACATTTTATAATACATTTACTTATAACTTCATGTGATTTGTGATTGAACTCGTTTTGAGGAAAAATAGTTTTTTTAGTCATTTTGAAAAATAATAAAGAATTGCCAGGAATTTATTAATTTTGGGAATATTTCCTCGATCCTAAATTCCCGGGAATTTTCATCACTATAAATGGTATTACTTAGCATAATTTAAAATTGATTAGATTTTTTATTTTAAAAACATATTACAGTTACATTTAGATCCTGAACTCAGATGGACAAATTTGCAGGTCGACCGATTGGTTACAACCCCAAAAATGGTACTTGATGCAGGAAAAGTTGCAAGTGGAGAAGTATTATCACTTTTCAGTATTGAAACATTAATATTGATAAAAAGAAAACACTTATCGAAGTTTGTGCAACTGGCTAAATATTTTATATTCTACAATCGAATAAAATTATTATTTTACTAGTTTTCAACCATTCATTATTATGTTCATGATCCAATAAATAAATATAAACTTCAAAGCTAACATATTATGCAAACTTTTTAGCACGAATATTATTATCAGTATTATCAGATATCAGTAATGTTAACTGATATCAGTAATCTACGTGCTAAAAAGTTTGCATAATATAAGTTGGCTTTGTTAGCGTAGAAGTTTATATTTATTTATTGGATCATGAACATAACTTGATAAAGTATGGTTGAAAACTAGTAAAATAATAATTTTAATCGATTGTATTAGCGATTTTGATATGAGGTTTTGTTTGGGTTATTTATTGAAATTGTTTGGGTTGAATAGTTGGAAGATGTTAAATACAGATATAAATGGGTATTTTGTAGGTTAATCACTGAAACACGCTAAGTTGAGTTTATCAACTTAGGTGTATCAGGGTTTTTCTCAGACTACAAGTGTGAGAACAGTCTACATAAGTAGTCACTATCTATAGAGAGGTGCATGTAGTAATAAAGTAAGTCTTTGATTAAATACTGATAAATAATCATACAAAGACAGTTTTGTAAAATTTCAAATAATGACATTACCAACTCTATACATAATAATAATTTTATTCAAGTAGAAAATAATTTCAACACTTTTAAAACTATTGACCAATCATATAACTTAACATAGGTCTGATCTTGCCATTGCTCAAGTAAGGTTGTCAAAAACTCACAAGAGCCAACTCTTCCACAGTTGTTTGATATTTGATAAACTCCCATTAATATACATTCTACAGGAAAAATATTCTGAAACAGTGATTGGTAGGTGGCTGAAGAACCAACCATTTTACAGCCAAAATGAATATCTGGGCGCAAATAAAAATGAAATACAAAAATAATCAATTTTATAAAGCCACATACCCGAACATGTTTTTAGCCAGCCTACATAAACTATTTTACAAGTATTGATTTGTTATTGTATCGTATACTATATACATTTTTATTTGAATAATGAATGTATAATTTTTGAAAACGCCTATTGCTATTGATTTTGTTTAGGCCTAATGGCGATAAAATTCTTCTTATTCTTAAAATTTATTATTAAATAATTGAAAAATATTTTTTCTTGACGAATAGCATATGATTGAGTATTTTAAATAATAATGAAAAGTTAACATTACATCAGGGGCCTGTTTCACAAAGCTACAATTATTGTTACCAACCATGGTTACGGACGTAAGAACTTGTAAAATAGTAAACATAACCTATTTTCATGACAATTTACTTTTTTCATCCTTTAAAAGACTACTTGTAGGCTACGTTTTAATAAGTACTTCGAAAACATTTGAAAGCAATATAGGCTAAAGTTTTTTGAGCAGTCTACTTATTGTTTGCTAAATTTGTAACCTACACAGTATTTATATAGTGTATTATATACACTATATATAATGTATACTATATATACTGTGTATATATACTAAAGTACATTAATGACTATTTTGGAGATTTATTGAAATTAATTTCCCCATACATATATTTCTAAAATAATGAATTATAGAGGAATATAGGACATTTTTGGATAGTAGAAATAATCATTTTAATGATCAATGATCACTTGTAAAACATTTATATAGTTTTCCACATCGGTAGCCTATAATTTCTTAGTTATGAACAAGTGATTTTTAGAAAAATTGTTGGCTACAATGAAAATTTTTGTGAAACAGGCAAAATAACTTGTTCTTAACAAGAAAATCACTTGTAAACAAGTAGAAATTCATTGTAACTACAAGTTTACAATCCTGCTTTTTTGAAACACTTGTAAGCAGTTGTTCTCCAAAACCTTGGTTGACAAGACTTGTAACCTACTTGTAGCTTTGTGAAACAGGCCCCAGATATACCGGTATCTATAGCAGGCAGTGCCAAGGCAGAGACAAAGCCGGTGGTACTATCCTTTTCTAGGTCCACAACGATGCCAATTATGTTTTTGACTGTGTAGAAATATAATTAATGCAGAGAATCGGCATCGCTATTCTTCTATCTTCATCCACTGCCATTATAACATGGACCTCACTATAGCAATACCATTTCTAATCAAACACTGCCATTATAACGTGGACCTCACTATACATATTTCATCCCAAAAATTCATTACATATTTATTTTGTCATGTTACGTTTTGAAGCAAACAACTACCGTACCAATTACATTGAATCTCTTTCCTGTACATTTTTCATTGCATCATAATCAGTATGATTGATCAGTATAATAATCTGATTGTGATTTTTAATATCAACAATTTATTTCGATAACGGCGCATTAATAATCTAACTTTTAGGAGGCAATGATGCCCGCACTCGCGAAACTGTGGACATACAGTATTTGGAAAAGTTCAGAACCACCGAGAAATGATTTTTCAGGTACTAGTCTATCTACTTATTCATTGAACACCAAGCGATCACATGCGCTTGCCAATCGTGTTAATCAAATACAAGCACGACCTCTGGGCCAACCACTTTCCATCAACAATCATCATTTTCAACACTACATATTAAGGTTAGGAAAATATATATAATATGAGAAAACCTTTTTATCTATTGTAGTCTACTTTTCCAAGAAAAGTAAGTAGACAAATCAAGCAAAATCAGATATGATTGAAAGCACTCTTGGGGCATTGAGTCACGGAGGGTAGCTTGGTAGGCATTTTCTGTGACTTATCTAAGGCATACGACACGATCAATCACAGACTCCTGTTGATTAAACTTTGTTGCAACACAAGCAAAGCATTCAAATTTTTGCAATTTTATTCGTCAGAGTGTGAGAATTCAAAATACCATAGAATCATTAACGAAGGAAATCATAATCAAAAATTTACTTACCAATAAAGGCCTGTTAAGGCCAGGCCTTAAAGGGCCTCTGGCCAATGCATAAGGCCCACAATTAACTAATTAATATTTGACTCAATATTTTTGAAAGACTGGTCACACAATAAAATTCAAATAGTAAAGTCCACTTGAAATGAAGACGAGTTAAAGTAAAAAAATGTTTTGTAAACAAGTCTAAAGCCATTCCTAATGCTAAAACATTTCATCAATACAAGAAACATTGACAACGACACTAAAAAAGCCTAAATTCATCATTGAAGTACTATTTCAGTCGTAGGCCTAGTATTCACTTGTAAACACAGAATTCTTTATTGACGCACTGTTCCATGTCCATAATGTTCAATTACTTCACGATCTACTTTCATCATAGACAACGCACAACTGATGAATAATATAATGTAAAAAGAATTCAAAATTGAAAATTAAAAATGTTTTCACTATATTTTATATTCATTTAGATGGTTTCTAGGACGAATTTTATAGTGGATGATACGTAGATTATTAGGCCTAAAGTACTAATGTGATTTAATGAAATTAGCTCGCGATATAAATGTTTTTCACAAAACAATGTCCAATTTCAATAATTGAATCAATGGATCAGATATACAACATAAATGCGTTTGAATCCTAAACTTTTGAACACAAACCACTTGAAAACTTGCTATTCAATATTCGTCCGAGGTCCAAAGAAAACGACCGCCATCTTGACCAATCCAACACTGCCTGCCAGTCAAACTATAAATAACATAAACGCCCAGAGTTCATAGGCCAAAAACCTTAGTCTAATAGCGCCGTGGTCAATTTCTAAAGAGTTATGTCAATATTTTATAATTTTTCATTGTCAATATTTGGAAAGTTCAAGTTGTCAATTTCCTTGCTTAGATTGTGTGCAAGCAGCAAAACATTGACTTGTTTTTGAGAGGAAATAGTATTTCAAATTCTCGCCAATAATTTTTGAAAGCTAGCCTACAAAATTTATTTAATGATTCTATTAAATTCAAAATAAATTATTTATAAATTAAGTTCCTCAGTTTATAATACTCGACCTGTGTAGGTTGGTAGGCTTTTTATAATTTAAGAGGAAGTTGATTCAATTTCGAGTTCAGTAAACTAGTTTTTTTTATTTCTAGTATTCTTCTTGTCTAGGTTTACTTTCCAGCTACTTTTACTTACTAGTTTATTTAACTAATCCTATTCTATTTTTTTCTAGTAGGGTTATTCTCATTTTTATTTTATAAAGGCTTACTAATAGATCTACTGATCTTAAGGCCCGTATCGACGTGCACACAGATTCTTGCGAGCATGCGTGCGGACACATGCCTCGGCGTTCTTTGTGTGTCCGTTAGTAGGCGTTCCACACATACCTCAGCATTCTAAAAGCTATCTGATATACAGACTGTCCCAAAATTGAAGTGCCAAACCTCGGAAATAGCTTCTATGGGTCAAAATAAACAGAAAATGTGAAATAATTTTTTTACCTGAAACACTTCATTTACGAGATATTTGCCATTTTGTATTTTTTTACAAATTAATTTTCAACTTCAAAGTTTTCCTACCGATCACTATAAAAATCGGTAGGTACCTATGTTCAAATAAGAGTGATGAACTGTAGAAAAAATATTCAACTTTGCCCAATTCGAAAATTCGAAATGGCTGCCATTTTAAACTTTCAATCCAAAATTGTGGGAGAACGGTGATTATAGAGAAATTTACCAAGAACAATTTTTTTTAAGTAATTTTTTTACAATCAGTCAACACCATAAAAATGAGAATCAGACAAAGCATCACAGAGATACTATAAAATGTGTGCTACGAGGCAGCAAAATACAAATTCGTTGTAAATAGCAAGGAAGCCTACCAGTCTGTATTAAACATCAAATTATGATTTTCTTGTGCTTGGATAAAAAAATATATAATTTGATTCTAATCAGCTGTTTGTAAATGTTCATAGGAATTTGAGGGCAGAAGGAACATTAAAATCCACTCAGAAGATCAGACGGGCTAATTCTGCAAATACATTGGATAATCAAGACAGGGGAGCGAAGTTTTAAAAAACTCTGTCCTGGTTGCACAAACGCGGTTAAATTTTAACCGTGATTAATTAAACCGAGAACCAATCAGAGAAGGCCTTTTTGATAAGACGGCTTCTCTGATTAATTCTCGTGGAATTAATCACAATTGAAATTTAACTGGCCCTCTCTCTCTGTCATCAATTATATCCAGTTAATAGTTAATAATAATAATAAATTTATTGATTCTTCTTCACTTTGACAACAATTGAAAAAACACAAAATAATTTGTATATATCATAAAAATATAAAAAGAATCAAATGACCCACAAGACTTTCGTCTGATCGTGAGCCTAGGGAAAATACAATCAAGAAATTACAAAAAAGGTGAAAAACAATAACTACGGTAAGCAAAAGAGGAAGAACAAAGGTTTGAAAAAAACTAAAGAAGCTATAGTAAGATTAAATATGTTAACAAAAGAGAGAAAAGAAACCACTAGAGTGTCGACAGATCAAATAAACTAATTCTAATTGGGAGAAAAATATCTGAATACTTTGTCCTGCAGCATTTAACCTTCTTAAAGGATTAAACCTGCCTACATGTTCTCAAACTAATACCCCAACACATGAACCATACTGCTAAACAATTTATATTACATAAATTACTGTACTAATGCCTTAAGTTATGTCTCCATATAAGTCTGTAGACGTTTTAATCCATCTGAAGATTCCTTTTTTCAATATATTCATTGAACAGCATGAGAGAAAGTCCTGTGGAACGGTATTTACCAGTTTGTCACACATATAGCGGAATTGCATCCTACAAATCTGTAAATTAGTTTGGGTTAAGACTGATGTTCTAAATGTTTGACGAGTGTTGTAGGGTGTGATTCGAATGTTGAAAAGGTTCCTGTTTTTATTTATGTACAATATTAGATTCTTTATGTATAACTGTTTGATTGTGAGAATATTTGTTTCCTGAAAAAGAGTTTGAGTCGGGTACAGCCTTGGCCTGCCTAGTGCAACCTTAATAATGTGTTTCTGCATGTTGAAAATTTTATTTATGTGTTGTTTAGCTGCACCACCCCTTACCCTTATTCCATACTGTAGAACAGATTGAGCGTATGCAAAATAGATCATCATAGAAAGATTTGGCAGTTTTAGTTGACTTATTTTATAGAATTTGTTTGTTAAATACTTGGTCTTGTTGCACAACGATTGAATTTGGCAATCCCACCTCAAATGCCGGTCAATCATTACCCCTAAATATTTAACAGATTTTGAGTCCTCTAAGGCAGGACAGTTACAACTTGTATTAGGTGAGACTAAATTAATGCAGCCAGTCTTGTGGATTTCTATAGATATTTGAGTAATTGATTGAGTGGCAGCATTGGGAGTAAATGTCATGAAAGAATACTTTTTATGACTCAATGTTAAGGTATGGTAGTCAAGCCAAGCTTTGACATCCGCGATTCCTCTCTCAGCTGCAGCTCTAGTTTCCTCCCACTTTTTACCTGAAAAGATTAGCGTGGTATCAACCAAGGAGGATAAAGTATATAGCAACTAACCTATAAAGGAGCACTTACTTGTTTAGGTACTATGAGAAAGTCAATGATTTTTCTTTGAAATAGTAGGATAGATATTCTTGAAAATTTATTTTGTATGAATAAACAACATTTTATATTTATCAATTTTAATAATATGTCAACTGTGGGGGTGATTGAAGAATTCACCAAAAATGTGACTAGCCACTAATCATGTCTACACTAAACTTTGATGTAGGCTAGTTCACCTGCTTCAAATTTATTGTTGTTATCGAATTGCTATTTTATTCTGATAATAGTTATATGAATTTATTTAAAACCTTTTTTTAGGTCAAGTTCGTTGGACAACAAAATTGACTCACCTCTTTGTTCTTTTTCAGAATATAAAAATAACATTGAAAGTGCATAAGAAAAAAAGTGTGTTATTTATCATTTAGTCAGCTGACTTATTGCATGCAATTAGGTACTACAGTTTTTCCATCTATTCATTCATAACATCAGCTGAGGCAATTTGGGAGGGATCACAGTCTTTCATGCACTGACACACTTGATGATGGTTAATATACTACATAATTTACAACTTTTACATCAACAAACTGGAGTTGAGACATCAATGTGTGGTTTTCGCCATTCATTTTCTCTTGGAACTCTGTATCGAAATCCTGTATAACATGACCACCATTTCATTAAACAGAAAAATAATTTGAATTCATAATTATTAATTTTCCATTTCAAATGGGATCCCCAATGAAACATACTGTCAAATTATTCTTGAAAAGGAATTTATGCTGTTTTCGTAATTTTCACCAACTCTGTATAATTGAAAGTTGTAGATTACAAAGATAATTACAATACAACAGTTCATGAGCGAGTTCTCCAATTCAGGGGGTCACTAGTTAGATTGGTAAGGAACTGTTATGATTTTTATTAGTATTCAGTTGACCATCATTATCTTTTATCATTATTATCGATGCTCGTAATTCATTTGTGAAATCAAATCCATTTATTGACCAAGCGAAGTGAGGTCTAAGATTCAATTCGACGGTTTGTCATTTCTCCTAATGTTTAAATGTTTGAATGTTTATATGTTCCGCATTTACAGCAAAAAGCGGTAGCAGATTTTCATGAGATTTGACAGGTATGTTCCTTTTTTAATTGAGAGTCGACATATATACAAGGTTTTTGGAAATTTTGCATTTCAAGGATAATATAGAAGGAAAAAGGAGCCTCCTTCATATGCCAATATTAGGGTAAAAATCTGGTGTAGCGCACTCAAACAACTTTCCTTGCCGTTATGAAAATTGATCACCTGACGCTAGTATTCCCGTGCATCTCAAGTCTACTATTCAAAGATTTGAGCCAGATGGTGACAGGGCAACAACGCTGAAGACACACGAGGTCTGCTATCTCTTCGTAGTGAATGATTGAATAGAACCAACAGTTGCCAACAGTTTGCAATTAATTAATAATCACATTTTCTTGGATTTCAAGCTTATTCTCAATTCTAGGTAGAAATGTTACTGGACATTAATTGCAGAGATTTTCATGCTCAATCTTTTCCACTTGAAATTTTTTGTTTAATTGAATATGAAGGCTGATAATTGAGAATCTAAAATAAAACTTTGCATAGGTGGGGCAAAGCTCCTGAAATTTTTACAGGTATAGGACTTGTTGCAGTTGATAGAGCTTATCAATGACTATTCCAGGTATAAATTTGATCAACATCGTTGGAGCCGTTTTCGAGAAAATCGCGAAAAACCCTGTTTTTGACAACATTTTCGCCATTTCAGCCGCCATCTTGGATTGCATTTGATCGAAATTGTTTGTGTCGGATCCTTATAGTGTAAGGACCTAACGTTCCAAATTTCAAGTCATTCTGTTAACTGGGAGATGAGATATCGTGTGTACACACACACACACACACACACACACACACACACACACACAGACCAATACCCAAAAACCACTTTTTTGGACTCAGGGGACCTCGAAACGTATAGAAATTTAGAAATTGGGTACCTTAATTTTTTCGGAAAACAATACTTTCCTTACCTATGGTAATAGGGCAAGGAAAGTAAAAATCAGACTATGGAATTACTCATCATAAATCAGCTGACAAGTGATTACACAGATTGTGTGAAGAAGCCAGTCTATTGCTGTATTACCATAAGCTCTATAGTTTCAATCAGGTATTGGAATACTGCGTGAGGTCCACTGTTCACAGAACTACTAGTAATATCAATTAGGCTGCATTGTATTTCTGGTATAGTCTTCCACAAAGTAGAAGGAATTTCTACTCTGTGAGTCTTCTCGCTGAATAACTACAAACTACTACTGCAATGCTATAAGAGAAGACCCAATTTGAATCTAGCGCCGGTTTTTCCTATCGCAAGATGGCGTCGAACTAGCTTCAAGCTCTCTGCAAGAGTGATGGGTCGGCTTCCACCCCCTGGTATCAACAGCAAAGGAGATTGCTTGGCCATTTTGAATGTTTATGCTTAGGAGATCGTTGATATATATATATTAGGAACAGGATGGGGGATAGAGGGGCGATGTCAGGATACACTACCGTCAAAGTCAGACACATCCATCCTAGCACTGAAAATCAGTCTTGTTTTGGCGGTGGCTACTTTTGTCGTTCTTGTGCTGAAAAAGAAGTGTCTTGTTTTGGAGGGGCGAGTTCGTGACTAATCTCTCTACCTGGAAAACAGTCTCTGGTTGTCGCTATCAGCTTTTGACGCTTATGTCTGTTAAGCTGGCAGAATAGCTTGGAAGTAAACTGGTTTCAATTTTGGCACAGACTGTACTTTCTTTGAAATATTCTTTTTAGAACTTAGTGTGACTGTAGAAGTGTGTGTGTGCGACCACCATTGGACAATACTCCTGCGTGACATTGTCTCTTATCTCAACCTTATTTAGTTCTATTGCTTCCTCTCTCATTCTCTCTCTCCCCTCTCTCTCGTCTTCTCGTCTTCTCTCTCGTCGTCTTCTTCTTCTTCTTCTTCTTCTTCTTCTTCTTCTTCTTCTTCTTCTTCTTCTTCTACTTCTTCTTCTCCTTCTTCTTCTTCTTCTCTTTCTTTTCCCTTTCTTCTTTTTCTTCTCTCCTTGATTAATTCAAGATCACAATGCGATGTTCTATTTCTTATTCTATAGTTCAGTTTCATAAGTTCTTCGCAATTTGTGCACATTCCTTCTTTCTCTTCTTTTCTTCCCTATTATTATCATTATTTTCCCTGTGATTTTTCCACTTGCTATCCAGCATGTTAAAATGTTTATTTCTCTTTCTATATCTATTTATCTTTCTACCTTCTCTCTTTCTATCTGATTACCTTCTACTAATATCCATATATTATATTATAATATCCATATATTTATCCATATAATATTCGATTCTTTCCCACATTAAATCCTACTATTCCTCTTCAATTTTATGCGAATATTATTCATTATCAGTTGTATTATGTATCTTTCCTCTATTGATAATTTTCTTCAAAGATTTTTCGTTTTTCTGCTGGCTTCTTCTTCTCTTTTTCAGTTGTTACTGGATCCCATTTTGCTCTATCTCCACCATGAACACAATCTTCCACCACTGGATTCCATCTCTCTCTGTCTCCACTTGGACTCTATCTTCCACTACTGGATTCCTTCTCGCTCTACCTCCACTTGGACCCAATTCTTCCACTACTGGATACCTACTCGCTCTATCTCCACTTGGACCAGATCTCCCACTACCAGTTCTTCCTCAATCTTCATCTTATTCACCATTAGGATTATTCATCACCGGAACTCCACACATCTACATCTTATTGTGTTTAGTGAATTTTTGAACTAGTGCTTCAAATAGTGAAGGGAGCCGAACTGTCAAGGCATACTGAATGCACTCGAATCAAGAGACTTTTTCATTTAGGTTAAGTTTTATCAGTTTCATCCCCATTTCCCCCATCATGTGTCGTTCTGAGGTCGTTTCACGATTGGTCTGCTGCTTCCATGATGCCTCTCACTGACACGTCAGCTCGCTCGCCCTCAAGTAGGTATGATTATTTCAATAATAGTAATAATGATGCAGGTATGTTTCTAGCAAATAAGCTCCACTCTTTCAAAAAACTTTTCAAGGCTGCTCACCTTAACGTACAATCCCTCAGTTGCCACATTGATGAACTCAGAGCAATCTTCCATTTTCAGGACTTCAATATAATCGGAATTTCCGAATCATTTTTGAAGCCTAGTATTTCATCAAACTTTGTTGCATTGCCTGGATATAATCTTTTCTGGAATGATAGATTAAATAAAGCTTGTGGGGGTGTAGCAATTTATGTGAAAGATGGTATCTGTAAAATCTGACAAAGCATTTATTGGAATGGTTCCACTTGTTACTCGTTCCGCTACTACGTAGACATCATGTCGTCATTTTGTCTGTCTGTGCTGACTGGTGACGTCACAGTCACGGTCTACGGTACTGCTTTAATCAAGTTGGTTTTCTATACTTTTAGTCGTGTTATTTGTCATTTCAATTTTAATATTTATACTATTCGATTTTTTGGAATTTATTTTGTCTTTAGGCATCTTACTTTCTAGATATTTGCTACTTTTTCACCAAACGTTTGCAAACGTTTTACCTACGTTTCAAACACATCCGGCATCTTCCTTTTTCTGACCAGCATTAGCGGTTTCCATGTCTTTTGCAATGGTTCCCAGTCGAGAGTGCATTTACGCTTTCGGTCTAAACCTTTTATCCATATTCATCAGATCTACGAAACGTTTTTAAAAGTGAATTATTCTTCAAATTAATTCGTTTGTTCTATTCTTCAAGTGTGATTCAACTATTCATCGATTTCTTCACTTATTTACTCTGATAAACTTTGTCAAAATTGCAACCTCGTGTGGACGTTTTTCGCTATTTATCTGATCTACGGAACATTTTTAAAGTGTGAATTACTCCTTCAAATTAATTCATTTATTTTATTCTTCAATTGTGATTCAACTATTCATAGATTTCTTCGCATATTTACGCTGATAAACTTTGTCAAGTTCACAACCTCGTGTGGGCTTCAATTGCCATTCTTCTACAATTGGCTTCACCTCTTGAAACTCAAACTTTCAAGTTCATCATCTCTACCATTTGGAAATCATTCTAAAAATTCCACAACTTGAAGGTCGGATTATTCGTTTGGAATTCTACTTGCTCCTGTTCTCATTTCCACTGGGGGATTTGCCTGCTGTGGTGGACGCTTCCATGCTTGTCATCGCATGGCCAGATCACATCATCGCTTGCTGATGTCCTGTTCCTGTGGGTATTGCGGAGTCATTGCCTGTCTGCCTGGCTGCATCTCCTCTTCAAAATTTTATTCAGGTTATGTAAATCGTTCTATTCAATTTTTCTTTACGTATGTATTACATAATTGTTTTATTAATGTCTATCTTGATATTCAATTCACTGAGGCCACCGACGCCTATTAATTGATCTATTAATGTCTATCTTGACATTCAATTCACTGAGGCCACCGACGCCTATTAATTGATCTATTAATGTCTATCTTGACATTCAATTCACTAAGGCCACCGACGCCTATTAATTCATTGGATTTGACAGCTACCCTTGGCTTTACAAGTGATTTTCTGAGGCCACTGACGCCTATTAATTGTTTTGTTGATGTCTATCTCGACATTCAATTCACTAAGGCAACCGACGCCTATTAATTCATTGGATTTGACAGCTACCCTTGGCTTTACAAGTGATTTTCTGAGGCCAATGACGCCTATTAATTGTTTTGTTGATGTCTATCTTGACATTTAATTTACTGAAGGCCTATGCCGCCTATATTCTAATGTACTCTATTTGTTGAGCACTATCTACAGCTCATTGTCATTTGTTATTATTCCTTTTGTACTATTGATGTCTATCTTGACATTCAAATTCACTGAGGCCACTGACGCCTATTAATTGCTCAATTGATATCTACTTGACATTTAATTTACTGAAGGCCTATGCCGCCTATATTTTAATGTACTCTATTTGTTGAGCACTATCTGCAGCTTATTGTCATTTATTATTATTCCTTTTGTAAATCATTGTCATTTATTAGTATTCCTCTTATAAATCATTAAGATTGAACTTTGCAGCAATAACTTTTCATTATAGCACTCAATTTATATTCGCAATTCAGGTATCATTAATATTACCTTTTCGATTATTGTCAGGCTTCAATAGTCATCAATGTCATTGACCTAATTTCATTTAAATTTTGTATTTCTCTAACGTTTTATCATGTTGTAATTATCCCAAGATATTTGACTCAGTCTACTCACAATTGTTTTTGTATGTGGCCATCTGCCTATTATTATTTTATTGTTATTAAATCTCATCTTGTTGATTCATTTAGTCTTTTATTGGCGTACTTACCACACTTCAAGCTATCAGTATTTTTATGCACAGAATTCAAAGATTTATTTGTAGGTATTAATACCAACTATCATTCACAGTCCACTGCCCTGACCTTGGATTCTGTCAGTATCAAAACAAAAGTTTTAATCACATCTAAACAAGAGTATTGTTCCAGACCAGAGTTTATGCTACTTGAATTATCCTCGTCATCGTCCCATCATTGTGAGGTTCGACGGCTACCGGACGAGGCAGAGGGTGTTCGCAGCCAAGCGGATGCTCAAGAACACTGGCATCACCGTGAGGGAGGACTTGACGAAACACCGACTGGCACTCTTGAATGCAGCAGCAAACAAGTACGGGATAACAAACACGTGGACAGTCGATGGCCGCATCAAGTACGCCGTCGGAGAGGGACCTGGACGACGCATCTACACTGCCGTGTTTCTTGCCGACCTCCAGTAAACACTTCACGGTGTTGGCACGTCATATCTTCCTACTAAAGGTGAGCTCTCATTATTTCAATTGTGCCTCTTCATGTAATCATCACTCTTCTCTCTTTTCATTTTTTCAGTCTTTTATTTTTTGTTGGACAATTGCCCTATAGATACCATTTTTACCAAATTAATTTTTGCTATTTGAACATATATAATACTGTTTTCATGGAAAAAATATAACTGGATTCTATGTTTACGAATCTTAAAATTAATTTTTGTTTTTTTGAACATATATAATACTGTTTTCATGGAAAAAATATAACTGGAATAAAGCTATATCAATTTAGTTATAGCAATTATTCATCTAGTATACTGAAACGTTTTTACTGATTGAATCATCCAATACTCAATCAGGAAACTAGTATTCCATTAGACATAACCGAATGATGTTTCCAGCTAATCCAATGTGTCACTTTTTATCTAACGATAGCATAGTACAAAAATAGAACCTTTTCAACTGCAGATAAAATTATGAAAATTGCTCCGAAACCTAAGTTCACTTTAATAATACATTTATAACCTATTTCGAATTGCTGAGTTTATAACGCTTCTTCCTCATCTCAGTTCATTGTCAATCCATAATCTATTAAATTCATTTCTGTTTATCAACAAAGCCTGAATCCAGTCTCCACATGTATATTACTAGTGTGTATAGAAAACTTACAGCAGGATTCAAGTTGATTTTTCGTGGAATTGATAACAATAACAGAAATAACAGTCATCGTAATAATGACGGTAAACTTATGATTGGCACTTCTATTGTGATTTTCACCATAGTCACATTCCAACCTTCTATTCGCGTATTCTATTTATATATTCGTTATTCTGTTTTCTTTTATGCAGTATTACCTGTCTGTAACTTCTATTATTTCTTCTCTTCCTACCTCTTCTCATTCTGACCTCCCTCCAAATTAGCTCAATTCATGCTCAAAACTAGTTATACTGTATATTTTTAATAATATAGACATGCTTACTTCATTTCTATACCAGATCATTAACACTGTACTCTATGCTATCTGTATCAATCCCTTCGCTCTCTCTTACTCACTCCCTCTCTCTCTCCTTTGGTTTTTCTCATCCCTCCAATTTCATTTTCTTATTATCTACCTCATTTTATGCACCGGATATTTACTACTTTCTTCTAATATCTCTCTCTTCATCCACCTTTTTAGACAATAATCTTACATAATCTCTGTGTATTCTCACACAGCTTAGTCCTCTCTTCACATTCTTCTCTCTAACAACCGTCAACTGCAATTTGAAATCAATCTACTGATTCATATTTCTCGTTCTCATTTTCCATCTCTCTGTACACTCTCTTTTAATTGTCTATCCTCTTAATGATTTTCATATACTTTCTGTACTTTTTTCTGCTGTGTTTCTGCTGGAGTTTTCTTCCTGTTTTCAGACCTGGTTCCTGTGACTTCTCGCACGCGCTCTCTCTTGCCGCCGCCCTGGCTCTCTCTCGCTCCCCCACCTGCTCGCTCCCATCAGCATCTACCACTGCAAACTGCCCACCACATTGGATTATCTGCTGGACTCTGACATGAATAAAGGAATCTGATTCTGAATCTGAATCTCGCTCTACCTCCACTTGGACCCGATTCTTCCACTACCGGATACCTACTCGCTGTATCTCCACTTGGACTAGATCTCCCACTACAAGTTCTTCCTCAATCTTCATCTTATTCACCATTAGGATTATTCATCACCGGAACTCCACACATCTACATCTTATTGTGTTTAGTGAATTTTTTGAACTGGTGCTATAAACTAGTGAAGGGAGCCGAAATGCCAAGGCATACTGAATGCACTCGAATCAAGAGACTTTTTCATTTAGGTTAAGTTTTATCAGTTTCATCCCCATTTTCCCCGTCATGTGTCGTTCTGAGGTCGGTTCACGATTTGTCTGCTGCTTCCATGATGCCTCTCACTGACACGTCAGCTCGCTCGCCCTCAAGTAGGTATGATTATTTCAATAATAGTAATAATGACGCAGGTATGTTTCTAGCAAATAAGCTCCACTCTTTCAAAAAACTTTTCAAGGCTGCTCACCTTAACGTACAATCCCTCAGCTGCCACATTGATGAACTCAGAGCAATCTTCCGTTTTCAGGACTTCAATATAATCGGAATTTCCGAATCATTTTTGAAGCCTAGTATTCCATCAAATTTTGTTGCTTTGCTTGGATATAATCTTTTCCGGAATGATAGATTAAATAAAGCTTGTGGGGGTGTAGCAATTTATGTGAAAGATGGTATCAAAACAAAAGTTTTAATCACATCTAAACAAGAGTATTGTTCCAGACCAGAGTTTATGCTACTTGAATTATCCTTATCTAGTACTGATAAATTACTCGTTGGTATCTGTTATCGCCCACCAAAAATAGGTCATTTCACAGATTTCGAAAGTGCCTTGCTTTCTCTTATGCCTTGTTATAACCGTATACTAGTTATGGGGGATATGAACACTGACTTGAACATGACAAATCAGAACTTTGACTACTATCAACTGACTACAATTTTCCAATGCCTAAACATGACTATTTTACCTCTCGATCCAACTCATCATACTAATGAATCAGACACACTCATTGACCTTCCCATTGTTAGTGATCCCAATGAGGTTGTTCAAGCAGGCCAAATCTCAGTCCCAGCTATTTCTAGACATGATTTGATCTACTGTGTACTTTCCCATAAGATACCCAAGCCAGAACATAAAATTATCACTTATAGAGACTTCAAAAACTTTTATGAAGCCGCCTTCCTGACTGATGTGGCTCAGACTCCATGGCATCAAATTGAAGCATTACCCTCAGTTGATGACATGGTCAAGACTTTCGAGAATTGGACTTTGACTTTGTATGACAAACATGCACCTTATGTGACAAGGAGGATTAATAGAAAACGACGAGTACCGTGGATGACTGAAGACATACTTAAGATGATGGGACGTAGAGACAAAGCACATAGAAAATTTAAAAAGACATTTGACTTGGACAGTTTGATAGAGTATAGGAGCCCTAGAAATAGAGTTAAACAGGAATTACGGAACTCAAATACTAGGTACTTGAATTCGTTCATGACAAACAATAGACAAGACTCTAAATCACTTTGGCAGGGAATAAAAGAATTCGGGCTTGGCAAACAGGAATTGAATCCCCAAATTGACTCACCATTGAACAATATAAATGACCATTTCGTTTCACACTCCAACCAACGCGACGAAGTTGTCATTGCTAATCATATCGATGATCTTGAAGAGCAGGTTACAAACTTAGATTTACCAATCACTGATCAATTTCATTTCCATCCAATCTCAGAAGAAGACACTTTCAAAGCAATTCAACGTATTCATAGTAATGCTATGGTTGTAGACAAAATTCCTATTAAATTTATCAAGAAGATGTTATTTGCTGTTTTACCAACCATTACATACATTTTCAACAAGTCACTTGAAGAAGGCATTTTCCCTGAAAACTGGAAGTTTGCTCTGGTTCGCCCTCTAAATAAAGTTCCATCACCCAATAAGGTTAGGATTTTAGACCAATCAGTATTTTACCTGCATTGTCCAAAGTGCTAGAAAGACTCATTCATGCTCAAGTTGTAAAATTTCTAGACAACAATAGTAAGCTTCATAACTTTCAATCAGGCTTTAGAAAATTCCATTCAACTGAGACAGCTCTGCTTCGTGTCACTGATGATATAAGGTTAGCTATGGACCAAAGAAAATGCACCATCCTCACCCTATTTGATTTTTCTAAAGCATTCGATACTGTTGATCATACAGTCCTTCTGAATAAGTTGGCTATTCTTGGTTTCAGTCACAACTCGTTAGTTTGGTTTAAATCCTATCTATTAGGTAGGAAACAATGTGTATCTGTCGGTGACAAAAAGTCAACTTGGAAAAACGTTATGCATGGAGTACCACAAGGTTCAATTTTAGGCCCTCTCCTCTTCACTTTGTATGCTAATGACCTTTCTTCCATTATCAAATTCTCCAGTTTCCATACTTATGCAGACGACCTTCAAATCTATTTAAGCTGTCCCATAACAAAAATTAATGAAACAGTTGGAATAATGAATCAGGATATCAATTCGATAGTGGAATAGACAAAGAAAAATGGCCTTAAGCTTAATCCCATCAAAACACAACCCATTATAATTGGATATTCTCGTTTTATAAACAATATTGACCTTGAATCGATTCACAAAGTTAGTGTAGACGGTAATGACATTCCTTACTGTAGCTCAGTTAAAAATTTAGGCATTATTATGAATAATACTCTTGACTGGTCAGAACAAGTGAACAAAACTTGTAAAAAGGTATTCTCAGCCATGCATGCATTGAAGAAAATGCGCGATATCCTCCCTAGAAACATTAAATTATTATTGGTTCAATCTCTCATCTTCCCACATTTAATGTATTGTAATTCTGTTCTTAATGATATGCAAGTCACTCTGAATGATAAACTACAGCGTTGCCAAAATTATTGTCTACCTTTCGTCTACTCTCTCCAACGCCATGATCATATCACCCCAGCCCACATTGCTAGTTCAACATTGAAGCTTCCCGATCAGAGGCTTTTTCGAATAGTCAAGCTTGTTAGAGATATCTTGAAATACGGTAATCCGAACTATTTTAAAGATGATTTCAAATTTGTCTCTGAAGGTAGGAGGATAGATGCTTCACATACTAGAACCGGAGAAAGTACTTTAAGGATACCCAATCATCGAACTACTATTTTCACAAAATCCTTCTTAGTCAGTGCCTGTCGTGCATGGAATACACTTCCTGTTTCTATCAGGTCTATCGAGAGCCGAGCGAGCTTCAACCTGACTTTAAAAAAACATATTTTGGAACAAATGACTGAAACTGTCCGGCCCTAGAACGATCACATGACAACCATCCCTCACCCATTCCACCAATATAAACCTTTAAACCATGTTATAGAACGAATTGTATATATATATATATATATATATATATATATATATATATATATATATATATATATATATATATATATATATATATATATATTATATAACTCATGTTATTTAAATTATCCACTGCATACTGCTGTATATTACTGAAATTTGATAACCCTGATCTACTTTCAGCCTACTTCATTTTATTAATCAATTATTTGATCTTATCTACCTATATAATTATTTTACTTTATCAATTTTCTGTTTTTTTTCTCTTCAATATTCATATTGATTAAAACTTTTACAATATTTCCATTAATAAATAAATCCTTAGTTTAAATAACGAAATTAACGTTTTGGTAGAGAGTTAGTGGGGAGGATATTTTTAATATTCTTCCCAAAGAATGGACATTGATATGTCCAAAGCTCCGCCAATTTATGTAGATGCATAACAATATGATTATTATCTATAGTTATTATATTACAATTGCTTTTTCATATAATATACAGTTCAATAGTTATTTTCTTAGTCTATATTATGTAAATTCATCTATAACTTTGCTGTATTGTAAGCTATTGTATACAAGTGTATAAGCCAGTATATATTGTAATCTACATAAATAAAGTACTCAATCAATCAATCAATCAATCAATCCCCCTCAATCACCCTCTCTCTATCACTCCTGCGCCTTTCTCTCACACTCTCTCTCTCTGTCTAACACACACACACACTCACTCTCTCTAACTCTCTCTCTTACCCGGTTGTGTGCTAATGCTCTCCTTTCTTCAAAACCCCTCAGGGTTTTGTTATTATTTCATACAATGCTTCAGACATAATTATCTACAACCTATCTTGAATTTGACTTTCCCATGCCTAGATTTGTAAATTTCTTTGTGTCAATAATATTCATTACTATCAACTCTTGCTTGTAATATTGTGAATTCCTCCATTCCACCAAGTAGGATTGTATAATATAGTTGATGTAGCATCGTACTGGAGGGTTGATGGTTGAATGTGAGAGAGGGCCGGCCGTGCAAAAAAAACTAAAACTGCAATTCAATTAAATCCCCACTTCTTCACTTTCTCACAATAGGCCTATATCCCTCAGAACCACACTCTCTTGTGAAATACACAATCCCCTACACTGAAATAATTTGACTCCTTCAAGCTATGTGCTCCCAACTTGACAATACCGCCCGTTGTTCTCTCAATAATAGTTGTTGAACGAGCGTTAGCAAGTTCTTACTTTTTACTCAAGTTCAAAGTTGTTGCCAGTCTGTGGGTTTGCTTGTTTGTTTGAATGCACTACAATAACTTTAGAAAGAGTTGATCGATCAGCTTCAAATTTTGAACACGCACTCTTCGAACACAGGTCAAGTTTGTTGAACAACAAAATATTTTACTCACTTCTTCGTCTTTTTTAAGGATATAAAAGTAACATTGAAAGTACTGCATGAGACAAAATAACTTGCTCCTGTGGTGTCTGCCTGACTATTATCCTTCAGTAGCATACGCGTAATATTAATGATACAAATTGTGATGGCAGTTGCTATGTCGTTGGTATTATTGATTTAACAAAATTTGAATTCTGATTCTGAATCATTTACCCATACGGAGAAACCTATGAAGTCCTTTGGATTCACGTAGGCCTACAGCGTAATATTGATAGGAAAACAGCTTAATGTTCCTTTTCCAAAGATTATATAACAGTGGGCTTCACTGGGATTCTTATTCAAATTGAAAAAAAAATCTGTAGGTAGCTTCAAAATAATTTTGGTCTGCCATCTTCGTTCCGCCACATTGAATCAAAAATTTTCTATGGGAAGGTTTTTATACAAGATTCAAATAATAAAGAATTTCAATAGGCAATGAATGGTGGAAATCGCTCATAAATATATCAAACCGTTTCAAAGATATTCACATTTTAGTGTTGAAGTTTTTGGATATCTGCGATACAGAAATATTGCTCGCCTAGAACAGGATAGATTATTCATCACATATTCTTATCATTATCGTTCCCTAGCAACCTATTTTAAGCGTTTATATAGTAGCTGCTGAGAGAGATTTATGTGATAGATATACCTGAATAATACTAATAAATATTCGACTAAACAACGAGTGACCCAAATGAAGCGATTCAAATATAAAAAAAAAAGAAAAATGGGAATGCGAAAAATATTATAATATTTGGAACTCCATAACTTATCATTTAATTGAGAGACATTTATGGGATTAATAATTTATTGAAAAACACTAATAATTTAGCAATATTAATAGTTTTAATTTTAGATGACTCTCTCCTGGATTATTGAGTTATGTGTTGGATATTCCTCAGTGATTGCTGCATCATCTGAGAAAACTCCGTAAAAGTGATCTCTTTTCGAAATTAACAGAATGCTCAAGTATAGACATTTAGAAGAAAACAAACATTTCATTTAATGTTCATTGAAATCGACCACATCAGTATTATTTACACGTGCGTTACCGGTAGTGTATTGTTAATGTATTAAGATTTGAGAAGATAATATGAGCATCTTATTGGTTTTTCTCTCAATGATTGAAATGAATGGCTTAATAACCTTTATATAATCATGAAAATATCACAGTTTCCTAAAAGGGGGGGAGACCTCTTAGGGATAATATATTTAGATTTATGGTTATTTTGGTTTTTAAGGGTAAAAAATTCAATTGATTTAAATAATTTAAATAGTCTCATTAATTTAAAATTTAATATAATATAGAAAATTGAGAAGGTATTACATTCCAGTACAATTATCTTGTTTCACAATCCATTTCTAAGTAGAGCTCATAAGTATCGTAATCTTGTCATACAATTACCATACAATAATTGAAGTTGATTTCATTCAACGTCAGTGGTGCCATTTCACCAAAAACCAAGAGGTATTGGGGGGGGGGAGGAATACCCCCAAAGGATAGAGGGACCTGGGTTTTCCTCCATAAATGTTACATTAGAAGATGTTATTATATGCTTCATTTTTTCCAATTTTATACAAATGTGGTTGAAGTATTAATACAAACATATACATTATTAGTTATTAAATTCAATCATGAAATATTTATTAGAAATATAGATCTACAGAGAGGCCCTAAAGTAGGAATACACTGAAACAGATTTCTTAAGAATCATGGAAAAAGATAAATTTTTCTTTTAGAATGACAATTTCAACAATTTCATTGGGAATCATATTCTAATTGGAAAATAACTTTCAGTTAGAAAGCTAAAGATACATCAAGCTGTTCCCATAATTCTCAACAACCCTTTACATACATTTTTGATTGTCTGATTGTGCCCTTTCTTTTGCTTTCACTGTGACATCTAGCAACTTGTTAAATCTCACATTGAAATTTATTCAATAACTCACTTATTGTGCTCTGATCAATAAGTGTACACATTCTGTATTCAAACTATACTACCGTACAGAGAAATAGTTATTTGTGCAACTAGTGCGCAAAGTGACAGTTTGCTGCACCGAAAGAAACGTTTACGCCCGAGCCGTAGGCGAGGGTGGAATGGTTTCTTGAGTGCAGCAGAGGAACTTTGCGCACGTATTTCACATTAAGTTTTTCCTACAGTTACCATTGAATATGAAAAGTGGGTAATTATGGGTAAAATTGCCTGAAATCCATCAAATGTTTTTCTGTGTAATTTTATTATTGATAAAAAACTTAATCCTAAAATCCTAAAGTCCTCGTTGTCCTTGGTTATAATATATAATGAATAATAATTAGAGCGTTGTGCTTCGTTGCACCTCTGCTCACTATAGCAGCCCACTCACTGTTACCAACTTCAATTTGATTTTGCTGCACTGTTGCTCCATATAACCTACTAAGTATTTTGCGTTGCCATGTTGCAAATCTGGAGTGCAGAAAAAATTTTCCCGCACTAGAGCGGAAAAGTGATTCTTTGCGTTCTGTAATCAGTGCAGCAATGGCCACTTTTCAACGTAACTGTAGGAAAAATATATTATTTATTACTCTGTACCCGTATCCATACTTTCAAGGCAATTTTGCTACATTGTTGATACTGTAGAAGGAATTATACTACTGCTGATAAAGAAAAGTATTAAATCATTATGAGACTCTAAGGATTCGTGTAGATAGACCCGCATTTTCATTATTTATCTGATCCTTGAGGGGGGCCTAGGCCCCCTAGGCAGCTGATTAATATTGATAAAGTAAGAATTAATATTGATATTTTCATAATACAGTACACCTGAACAATTGGCAAAGTTTATGGTAAGGGGTGAAGAGGTACTCAGCTCTTCCAACTAACATCGGATTAGTTTTGTGCAGTCTACTATAACAGACGTTCCCATATGGATGTTACTATAGACGTATTTATCATCGTATTCAATTTCCGTTTGTTAGTTTGTTTGTATGTCTGATGGAAATCGAAAACGGCTCCAACGATTTTGATTGAGTTTGAAATATAGTATATAGTTTGAAATATAGAGTTTGTGATAAGAAAATCATCATTTGGATTAGGACTCATGTTTAGGATAACTCACTGAGGGAACTTAAAAATGATTAGGTACGGTAATAATATTCATCAACCGAGTAGCAGCTGACTGAGAGAGTTTTCCGTCGTCAGTTGAAAACAGTTGATCAAGAGATTTTTTCATCGTCAGTTGAAAATAGCTGATCGAGAGAGTTTGCCATTGTCAGTTGAAAACGAGACAGATGTGTTGAGTTACCAAGTTTGTTGACGTCAATTTTTTGAAGTTATTGCATGAATCGAGAAAATAGGTGCAGAGAGCAGCCGAGTGACAGCAACGCAACGCAAATTTGAATTTGAAACATAATGATTGCGGTAATATTAATCAGGTAAATGCTAAAGTAGTCAGTTTTAATATACCTGAGTAATTGAATTATAACAATTCATTCACTTCTAAATTTCCATCTATATGTCTTTGTACTTTCAACTCTGTTTCTTTGATATTGTTATCTTCATAGACGTGAAGTAGATAGATAAGGGTCGGTGTCTTCCATGAGTAAAATGAAATGTCTATTTCCGACTTCTGCAGTTGAATACTTGTAGCTAGTAGTTCTGTGAACAGTAGACCTCGTACAGCATTTATAAACCGATCTCATTGTCAATATGTCACCCCAATTAGCCCTTCGGACATCGGAAAAAAGAAACCGGTACCGTGACGAGAAATCGTAAGTGTTGAAAAGGCCAATGACTGATTGGCGTGTATTGACGATGACAATATTACCTGTTATAAATAAAACCGAGAGCATTGCCAACCTGTAATCATCAAAAGCTAATTTACAAACATGCCAACATACATATACAGACAAAAGCAAATCCCGTCGTTGAAACGTAGAAAAATCAATCATCAAAATATTATCATGAAAAAATAACATTTTCCCGCTATTTTGGGAAATGATAACTGTATATCTTCCAGTACCGGTATTGAAAATGAAATTCAAAATGAAAAACAATACTGAATAATTTTATTATATTAAAAATTCTCAATGTTCGAGTAATTAACCCTCCAGTAGGCCTAGACTACATTCAACACAGTAGAACCTATATAATTTGTAGCTTACGGGACCAAGCATTTAATACGAATTTTGGAGGGTAACGAATTATATATCAAGCTCTGCAATATCGAGGCTGATAAAACAAAATACGAGAAAATTATATTATTGATACTGATCCCATCATTGCCCATAATTAATTCATAATATAGCCTCTATGAATGAATATTAGAAAATATTGTTAAATATTAATTTCACATACTTGTAAAAGATTTCAGAGATCAATACAACTGTTCATGAGCGAGTTCTTCAACCAAGGGTGTCTCTAGTTATATTATTATATGTGAATCCATAGAACTTTAAAGTTCACTCCGTATGGGTAAATAATTCACAATCAGAATTCAAAATCCCTAAACTAATAATACCAATTACTATAACGTTAAAGGTATTGCTATCACAAGTTGTATTATCTAATACATATAGGCTATGTTGGAAACAAACAATACCTAGACAGGCAGACAGACATTAACGAAAGCGAGTTAATGTAAAATTTGTATATTAATCTTCTGAATTCGGGGCATTATAAGGACAGTATTATGTGATTATTCTTAAATAGCATTAGCTGTTATGAATAAATGGGTATATTGTGGTAATTGCATGCAATTAATATTCCAGCTTACTAATAATGATAAATCACAACACCCTTTTTTCCAATTCACTTCATCAGTTGATGTGATTTTCGGTCTCCTCATCACTGGAGTTATTAGTTACTGTAGCATAATTTTCGATGAACTCATTACTGGAGTTAGTTACTATGGCATATTAGTGTATTTATCTTTATGGGAATACTAATTACAGTGTTTTTGATGACAAAACTACGAATCATAGAGAAGTTTCAGTGTACTCACTAATTGACCTACGACAATAGGCCTTGACCAATACCTTGACCAATTGACAATTGACCTATTAAGTGAAGTTATTTTTGTTTTGTGTCAAGAAATTTTCTAATAGTTCTATTATTTAAGCTCCAAATAACTGCTGAAAAGAGAGACAACTGCACAAAATAGGAATGATATATAGGACTTATAAATAGATATATAGGACTGATAAATAGGAATTATACAGTTACAAGATAAGTCATCACCTGATATTACTACGAAGAGGGATAGAAAAGAGTGATAGGTTTCAGAAATAAATTGTCAATGGTCTTGTTAAGAATAGCCTACATGTGGGGATTCATCAGAACAATAACATTGTTTGAAAACCAGACAGCTCTGCGTAGTACAGTCCGTCCAAGAAGTATAACCTGACCGTCTTGTTTTTGAAGTGTCAGAGATTCGATGTGTCTGACTTTGTCGTTTCTGTACGGATGTAAAAGTGTCCGGTTTTGGCGCCTAACGCACACGCCAATTCGAGACTCTTTCAAAACAGTCTTTCCCTGTCGCTGGCGTACAGTGTCGATGGATGAGATAGTCGCTGTTTGGTCGCTGTCCACTCCTGTCAGGTTCTGGGTGTGTCGGAGGACTAAGGTGGCGCGTACCCGGGGATAGAACGGTTCCTTGAGGCAAGCTGTAGTCAAAAAGATGTTCAATACTGGTTTTTTTTGTCAATAGATAATAATTGCGTTCGTCCATCAAGGTAGCTTGAAAAGAGTTTTGATGGCAAACCGCAGATACCGATGTGGTTGAGCATCTCTAAAAGTTTTGAGTGTGGAATGGAATCAGAAGCTTTACTGAGATCGATGAATATTGCAATTGATTTTCTACTGAGAGTGAAATTATTTGTTACAGTTTTAACTACAAATGTAATTGCATCCTCCGTGCTTTTCTCCTCTTGAAAACCGAATTGATTTGGGTGAATCACATTTTTCTCCTTCAAATATCGCATCAAACGCTTTTTAATAAGTTTCTCCATAACTTTTGATAGACCACTAAGTAGGCTAATTGGACGGTAGTTTGTATGATTTTTGGTGTCACCAGACTTGTGGAGTGGGATAGTTTTGGCGATTTTAAATTCCTTCGAGAAGAAACCCTTTTCAAATCATTTGTTAATTACAGTTTTTAAAGGCATTGCAATTGAATGGGCTATTTTTTTTTAGACAGGTGTTGTTAATGTTATTAATACCTGGAGATGAGTTAGTTTTCAGTTCATTTATTGTTCGGATTAATTTCTTAAAGTGCTTATTTAAGATTTCAGGATCAATATCTGGCTTTAAAATTTTTTGTTTTATGTCAAGTACTTCGTTAGTCGTATCCCATGTCTTCCTAGCTGTTCTGGCCAGAGAACTTGAATTGTAGTGCCAGAATACCAGACTGTAATTCTGCCAATAGCAGGCTTGTGTTTGCGCTGGCGCAGACCATCCTGCTGCGTGGCATTGTGTGGATGTTTTTTGTAAGTCTTGTCTGTCTTGTCTCGTCAGCCCGTTCTGTTGCAAGAACAAATTTGTGTTTGTCATGTAATTTCGATCGGAAATTTCTTGTAAATTGTTTGAGTGTAGTGTGTGTGAATTATGAATATAACAGCATAAATAGTATTGAATTGAATTAATTTGAATTGGATTTGAATTTATAAAGAATCCAGTTTGAGCTTTGTTCAAAACACAGTGCTTAGCCTGCAAGTTGAACACGAAAAGGCAGCCCAGAAGCAAGAACCTATCTTCCCAGATTTCGTCCCACCCATGAACCTGACCAAAACACCTAATAAAGGCTTTGAAGGGCAAGTAGTCAAGATTGAAATAAATCTGGTGAGTTTTTGCTCTTTTTTATTTTTCATTAATGCAGAGTTTAACTGTACAAATAACCTGGCTCAAATTGAAGATTAAATTTTGCCCCTTGTTTGTATTTGATTATTTAAATAGTAAATTACAGTCCTCTGGTAGCTCTAGCCTGAGCTTTGTTCAGAACATTTTATTATCCTGCCAGGCCGGGATGAATTTAAATTTGTAATTTGTTGATTAATTCACACACATTGGATTTAGGCAGTTTCATATTTGTCCAATGTTGGCATGTTGAGAATGGTCTGATCCATGCTCAACTTAAGTTTGTTGTAGCCTTGTTCTAAGAGCAAGGTTTCTTGTCAATTTGTATTTGTCTGAAATTAAATTTATTTCAGTTGAAATTATAATTTCCTAAAACTGGGCTCATTGTGCTTTTTTCAGGAATTTGTTTGTTTGTTGGAATTTGTATTGTCCATTTTTTATACATGTTAGTGAAGGTTAATCACCAGCATGATTTTGTTTGTTCAATTCAACAAGTTATCGTTTGTTTGTGAGTTGTTGGAAGAACATTATCTAATCATATAGTTTTGTTTTCAGCAATAACTCATCTTGTGAATTGATAATCAAAGTTTAACTTTGATAACTTACTAACTCATGATTCTTCCTTTCATCTAGTTTTGAACTCATTCTTGTTTTGTTGTCTGTTGTTTGTATTGTTGGGGCTGAATTGTTTTGTGTATGAGTTCAAGATGGAGGAAAAATTACAGAAACAAATCAGGGTGCATCGCGCTAAACTGGAACAATTGTATGCCAGATTGCAAAGAATTTATGACCTGTCTAAAAATGTCTCTGATCCAAAAGTTGCTGAGCAATTTCCAATCTTGTATCCTCGGGTGTCTCAGACCATTTCGGATTATGAAAAGACAGAATTAGTGGTTAATGAGTTGGAACTTAAGTTGAATAAAGATCATGTTGTAGCATTCAACGACTCACACCTAGATCTGTTTCAGTATATTGAAGTAGCGGGTAACACTCTCAAACAGAAAGAGGCGACTGTTGCTATTGCTCAATCTTCGGCAGCTACAGCAGCTAGTGCACAGCCGGTCGTGTCCAAGTCGGTACTGCCTAAAATCGACATTCCGAAATTTGATGGGAACCAGACTCAATGTTCGGTGTTTTATGAACTATTTAAGGCATTGGTACATGACAACAAGAATTTGAACGATCAGCAGAAGGTCCAATATCTTGTAAGTAGACTTACTGGACAATCAGCAAATATTTGTCGTCATTTGCCACCATTGGCTAACAATTATCAAATAATTTGGCAGGCATTATTGACCCGCTTTAACGATCCACGGGCGCAAGTCGATGCCTATTTCAAACAAATTTTTGAATTTTGTCCAATAAAATCAGAATCCAAGGCAGGTTGTATTGCGATTTTGGATGGGTTTTGCAGTTCAATCAATGCATTGAAGAGATTTCAACTCACTGATTTGTCAGACTCGATATTCCTCTATCATGGCTTGAGATTGCTGGATCCAAGTTCTCATAGAAATTTTGAATCGGCCGTCCGTGACAAGGCTATGCCAACTTATACCGATTATGTCAAATTCATTGAAAAGCAAATTAAGACTCTTCCTTCTGATGAGAAACAGACTGAATCATTTAATATGAAACACAAAAAGGATAATAAATCAAAGGTGTTTGTGGTTCAATCTAATGATTCATCTAACGATGCATCTAGTAAAAATCCCAATTGTCTGAAGTGCTCAAAACCGGGTCATCGGTTAGTAGATTGTGCAAGTTTCTTGAAAATGACTCCTTGGGATCGTTATTGTTTGATTAAAGGAAAGTTTTGTTGTTTTCGTTGTCTTGATGTGGATCATTTGAGTAGAAATTGTCATAGTAAAACTCAGTGTGCTCAATGTCGAGAATCTCATCATTCTTTATTGCACTTTTCCAGATCAAGTTCCAATGAAGGTGTTGCGTCCTCGTCGAACTCCAAGGCAGGTGGCACATCACCTATTAGTTGTTGTTCTACATCCATCGATGTAGAAAATTCGACCATTGTGTTGTCGACCGTCACTGCACATGTTCGAGATTGTAATGATCAGCTTTGTGATGTTCGTTTCTTGGTTGACACCGGGAGTCAGTGTCATTTTGTTACAAAGAATTTGCCAATCCTTGCTGTAAGTGACTGGTTCACATAGATGGGATTTGACTAGCCAGCGATTCCTATGTGTCACGTTGAGAGGTCGCGCTTCGCTTGTCGGCTCATCGCCGTCGGAGAATCTCATCGGCATCAGTTCAGCGATTCCCATCGTTGGCTGGTCCTTAAGCTTCCTGAGACGGTGACAGCAATCAATGTCTTTTTTATTAATCTCCATTCCAAGCACTTTACACATGCTAACCGCTGTGCTTGTTGTATCCTCACCTGGCGACATTGGTACACCATGGATTTCAACTGTGTTTCATCGAGTATACTGCTCTAGGTGGTCATAGTTCATGAACAAATATGTGATAGTATTATTCAAGCACTGGTTTTCTTTTTCTAGTTTTAAGATGATAGTCTGTTGGGATGCTATTTTTTCATCTTGTTTGGCAATTAGCTTTGTACTTTGGTCCAGTTTCTCATGACACAATTTCAGGGAAGCTGTGAGTTCATCGCGAAGTGCATTAAATTCAAGATCCTGTGATTTTAAGAGATCCTCTTTCAAGGTATCAAGGCATTTATTTAGAACTTCAAGCGTGATCATTTGCTTAGGGGAATCCATTTCTGTTAGTTTGACTGGTGTAGAATCCGAGTGACTACATTGTAAACGAAACTTGGAATCACAGGACCTTCACAACCATCCCCGAGTATTCAAGGTCTCGATCTCGGTTTCAGTTACGTTAACACATTTACCAAGGAAATATGTTTCACATCGACTACACTTTATTTTGACCTTTTCCAAATGCTTAATGAGAAGCCCACACTTGCCGCATGCACTCATTGAAAAAAAAAAAATAGGTACTTGAGAAAAAAGAAAATAAGCTATTTGAACTGTTTCAAAAGTAAATTTAGTTGGAGAAGGCACAGTCCAACTTGATATGAACTAAAACATTTGACATGACACTGCCGGCTAATAGATAACGTCCATTTGCTTTGAAGTCCAATGCTCAACTGAGAAAAATCCAGGACAAAGAGCTCGCTTTAAAACACTTTGACTGCCACCTATACCTGAGAAAAAATGTCTATTCCGGCCAACCTCCATTTTTCACATATACCTATGCAATTTTATATGTAATCAACAATTATTCATATTAGAACAACTTTTGACAAAAATTGAAGCTTCAATCCAAATTTTAAAATGTGGTGACATGTTGGTCATATGCGGCCAGAATTGAACTTGGAGATCATAAGGGCCATGTGAAGCCAATGTGGCACCACACATTTCTAATTGCTGCTAATGTCTTTTTGTGGACAAAATGGATCACTATTCACATAAAATATCCATTTCAATATAATAAAATTGATTTAGGTACCTATCTAATTTGAAAAAATGATAAATTATATGATAAGTTACATTTTTATTTAGTAAAAATAAAATATGGAAAAAATCAAACTTAGACTAGTCAATATTACATGAATGGGCATAAAAAAACATTCAAGGCAAATATCCATGTCAATATTATAAAATTGATTTATGTATCTAATTTGAAAAAAATTGATAAATTATATGATAAGTAGTTACACTTTTATTTAGTCATGATAAAATATGGAAAAAATCAAACTTATGCTACTCAGTATTACATGAATGGGCATAAAAAAAACATTCAAGGCAGTAGAATTTTGCACAACCCTCACACTTATACTTGGACTGTGGTGTTTTGGTCATGGCAACTGCCCTGCCACTCTAAGTAGTAATCTTCTCATAGCATCAGCAGCATCTTCTCCTTCCACTGCGACTAACATCTGTAAGGTGATGAGGGTTGTTGGATGTTGGCTGTGGTGCTGTGGGAGCTGTTGTTGCACTTATTCTTACTCTACAACATTTTCCTAGAAAAGGGTCATCAATGTTTGAACATTGCCCAAGGAGTGATAGACATGCATTGCATTGACCAAGCTTGTACACACTAGAAGTTCAATGGCCAACTTCCGATACCACTTTACACCTTTTCTTAGAGAAGTGGTAAACTTTTTTCTGATCAGAAAGATCAATGAAGGTTTTCCATTTATTATGATCTAATTTCTGCAAGGCTTCAAAACTGTTGAACTTCTCCTTTGGATCATATTAATTTCGTCTGTGTGTCTTGTGCTCAGAATTATAACATCTCTCTTGTCCTTCCATTTCTGGACAAGAATCCCACTGTTGCTCTCCCTAGCCACAGTCTGACCTGCCTCTAATTTGGCATCAACCACTTCTTTGGGATTATTTTTTCTATTCCTCCTCGAAGTACCTACTAAATGAGTCTTGTTTTTAAGAAGCTGGTGTGCCAATGTAACTGATGTGTACCAATTATCAGTACATAGCGTTCGCCCTTTCCCTAACAAATCTTTCATCAGATCCATCACTATATGTATTGCAACAGAAGTGTCTTTTTGCTTGCTCTGCCCACAGTAGACCCTAAAATCATAGGTGTAACCTCCATCCAGACATAACTTGAATAGTTTTATCCCAAACTTATGTCACTTGTTGGGGATGTACTGTTTGAACAATAGCCGGCCTATAAAGGGAACAACAGTCTCGTCAATACAAACTGCTTCTCCAGACACCACGCAGGATTTGTAGAGTTCTTGTAGTTTCGTAAGTAATGGAGTTATTTTGCAATGTCTATCAGTGGATATAACTTCATTAGCACTGAAATGTATTGTCTTCAATAACAATTGAAACCGATTTCTTGACATTACTTTTGAAATGCAATTTTTGTAAATCTCCTTTTTCGACCAGTATGACTCGATGCTTGGATAATTTGCCAACCCCATCCATATTATTATGCCAAAAAAGTGTCATACTGTAACTCATCTGGATTTGTGTCCTTCCAATCACTCAGTCTGGCTTTTCTTGACACTCCCTTTCAAATAAGCTGTCCTGCATACCTATTAGTTTCATCAGAAATGTACTCGAGAAGAGTGTCATTGAGGAAGTAGGAATAGGGAGTCCTTGAAATTTGTTTTTATGGAATCACATATCCCTGGATCGGGTTCAGTAAATGGAAAAGGGTCAAGAAACATTCCTGTTACTGGATACCAGTCTAGATTGTCCTCATTTATATCATCCTCATTATCACTGGCACTATCACTATCACACTGAAAATCCCGTATAACCCTTTCAATTGACTCTCTTATCGAAAGTGATGTTGTGGAAGCTGCACTAGTAGAAGGAATTGGCTCACCTGCTTCATAATTTTCTACAGCTCTTTGTCTTTTTCGTTGGGGTTGCTTATCAAAGTCCTCAGAATCATCACTTCCAGAAGGATGATACTCATCAGATAAATAGATATTGTCCAATGGTGAATCTGACTCCTCATCTGACAATAACTCTTGAAGTAAATCTCGTAGTTGATTTTGTTCTGATTCATAGTCCCCTGCCATATTATATTATGATAGACTCACTATAATCACTTATTTGTAACTCACTATAAACTAATATTTATAAACAAACAGAAAGCATCAAAGACCTTAAAGATATATGCATCTTTAAGGTCTTTGGAAAGCATTGATATAGAGAATATATATAGAGACTATATATATCAATGACAGAAAGTCAGAAACACACTGCAAGCATTAATTTTACGCTGTGGCTACAGTTACGGTAACCGTAACTCCATTCGCGTTCCGGTAAACATTTCCGCATGCGCGGCTACCGCTATTTACATGTGCATTGTTGTGTTTTTGGTCACATGGTTATGATTTCTATAGTGAGGTCCACGTTGTAATGGCAGTGGATAAAGATAAAAGAATAGCGATGCCGATTCTCTGCATTAACTAATTTTATTTCTACACTGTCAAAAACATAATTGGCTTGGTTGTGGACCTAGAAAAGGATAGTACCACCGGCTTTGTCGAATGATAGACAAGGATAGCAAAACCAAAGTTGATCAAATACTGTCATTATAGCGTGGACTGCACTATAAGTAACCTATCGTTTCAATGTTTCAATCATGAAGTTTACATCCTTCCAGGATTTGAAAAAATATAGTGGGGAAAAAGAAAAAAATCAAAAGATGAGCTTGTATTATAAATTGAAGTACAAATGTACTCATGGTGGTGTAATGAAAAGTAAGTCCAAGTGACAAAGACCAAAAAAAGTAAGTTCAAGGAAAAAGATATGCGAAAAGCCTTTAAACAAATCATTATAGACCTAAGCTATTTATTACCTGAACTCCCAATTTTTTTTGTGTTGGAGGGTGGTGTAGGGGTTTCTGTACCCGAAACCCCGAAAGATAGATTAGGAAACAACTTCAGAAGTAATACTTTCAGTTTCAGTTGGTCTTCAATTTTCAGCTGCTCTAATATAATTATGCTCTATTCAGATATGCTACACCATACATCCGCATATATACGCACTAAGCTCACCTTTCATAAATACAGCATTGTAATGGGGATGTTTCACAGAGACAAGTTCTCACAGAGACAAGTAGTGTTTTCGAACGATATTAGTGTCACAGAGACAAGTTTCACAGGAGCAAGTATTTCTATAAATGGCAATCTCACAGGAACAAGTTCCCACAGAGACAAGCAGTTTCATAGAGACAAGGTCTCCGTCCAAAGTAGTAGTGCTATAAATGGCAGTCTCACAGAAGCAAGTTCTCACTGGAACAAGGTGTTTCACAGAAGCAAGGTCAGTGTCATAGAGACAAGGTAGCGAATGTAGGAAGAAGTTAGGCGTGTTGCCTACATCTGAACTTGAAGGCACTCCATTATTTGTTCTAGTAAATTGAATGTCTGCTGTTTTTTAATCATGCAGGTATATGATTATGATTAAAGGTTTATCATATAAGATAGGGATGGGTTGGTAACCTATTAGAATTAGATAGAAGATAGATAGAATTATGAAGATAACTTAAATAAATAAATTGAGTTCTATGCAAATGTAATATATTTATACCAAACTCCAAGATAACTATTCCAATATATCTAATAAGTATATATTAGACCTTCAACCCGAAAGAATAATTAATATGAATATGAAATGGAATATATAAAAGCCAAATAGCCTACCACTGACCTATTCATCACCGCTTCTTAAAAACCATGTGGCCAAAATGGTTTTTCATTATAATTCCTTCTTTCGTAATAAATTGTTTATGCTTTTGTACTCCTGAGCGAAGCTCGGTCCCAGATATTATGAGCTAATCATTTCTTCTTTTTCCGAGCTGCGGTCTCGAATTGTAAATTCAAATTGATATAATATTAACTTCAGGCAGTCACAGAGTAAAGCTGCGTTAACACCAATAGATTCTATGGATTCCTTATAGATTCTATTAGATTGAACATAACTTATCATACACATGATGAACATATGTGTTTTTCAAGTGCCGTTCAATCTATAAGAATCTGTGAGGATTAAGTTATTAACATTTTGTTAATAGCTTTGGTGTAAACGCAGCTTCAGATGCCAAGATTTATCATGGCGTTCCGAGTTACGGATAATAATGTCAATGAAGAACTTCATTATCGTCATGAAATCTTTCCCATAAAAATTTTAACAGATTGTTGTTCTACAAGCGTTTCTACATGTTACAAAGTGAAAATCCCAGTGAAAAACAAAAAGTGCCACTTGATAATTCCCAAATCATCTTTTTAATCGTAGCTATGATTCAACTGAGCAATGACATTCTGAACTTACTGAGTTAATAAAGTAACATTTAAAATTATCATTAGCGCAATGGGACTTGGGATTCCATCAATTCAGTATAAGTATTATATATATTCATTTTTACAGGATTGAAGTAGTACAACATTTAGATTAGCACATCAATAGATTTTATTTGTAACGAAGTAAGCTCATTACTTTCATATCAAAGTTCTACTTTTTCCATTATGATAATATAGTATATTGACTACTGCAAAACGATGTCTGGTAGCCCTGGTAATGTAATGTAATGAAATGTGATCGTATGGTTGATATGGGCAAACATTTTAAAAAAGCCATGATATTATAACAATGACTTTATTCCTAGTAGATAGCATTTCTAGTAGATGGCTGAATATTCTCGTTACTACATTGCAAAGGATGTTCAGTGAGGTCTACTGTTATGTGGACTACTAGAGTATTGTTACTCCTATCGAGCTAGAGCTTGAAATTTATTCCTATTTAGTGTACTCCATGTTTAATAATCTGCCACTATCTTATATTAGAAGAAACTTGCCTCTAAATAAATAAAAAAACGCAGTAAATCTAATTCTGAATAAAAATGCTTATTATTCCGTAAATTCATTTTCAAATTGTTTAAAATGTGATATTCAGTGCTGTGAGTTTATCAATAATTTATGTTTTTTTTTCAATGAATGATTTAATTTATTCAATTGTAATGGGTGATGATAATATTATGACTTGATAATATTAAGACTGGTTTGATGAATGATTACACAATTCATAAGATGACTACTAAGATGTTATGAATTGAATTGCTCATTTATTGTATAACAGACTATAAGCTGAATTCTTTAGACAAGGCCTAATCGCCCAATCTACATCCAAATTGTTTGTATTTATCGGTCAATATATTTCTTATTTCTAGACGCCAACTAAGAAAGGGGTTTCAATTTTCGTAGAATATGCACGTAATTAAAATGTACGTTTTTCTAAAAATGTGATTTCAAATTCAAATTTCGTTTATCACACACGTATACGAGAATTTAGAAGTAATGAGAAAGTGGCCTGGAATAAAGTTTATGATTTTTGTTCTTCTGTATTTATACTAAGTGACGTATTTATTAGTGATGGCTCTTAAACGGCAGACTTATTATCAAATAACGAGTTTAGACCACCGGGAAAATGGGATTTATATTTTATTACTTTCCTTGCCCTATTACCATACCTAAGGAGAGTATTGCTTTCCGAAAAAAATTAAGGTACACCAATTTCTAGATCTCTATACGTTTCAAGGTCCCCTGAGTCCAAAAAAGTGGTTTTTTGGTATTGGTCTGTGTGTGTGTGTGTGTGTGTGTGTGTGTGTGTGTGTGTGTGTGTGTGTGTGTGTGTGTGTGTGTGTGTGAGTGTGTGGTGTGTGTGTGTGTGTGGTGTGTGTGTGTGGTGTGTGTGTGGTGTGTGTGTGTGTGTGTGTGTGTGTGTGTGTGTGTGTGGTGTGTGTGTGTGTGGTGTGTGGTGTGTGTGTGGTGTGTGTGGTGTGTGTGTGTGTGTGTGTGTGTATGAGTGTATATGCGTCTGTGTACACGATATCTCATCTCCCAATCAACGGAATGACTTGAAATTTGGAACTCAAGGTCCTTACGATATAAGTATCCGACACGAACAATTTCGATCTAATGCAATTGGAAATGGCAGTTAAAATGGCGAAAATGTTGTCAAAAACGGGGTTTTTTGCAATTTTCTCGAAAACGGCTTCAAGGATTTTGATCAAATGCATACCAAAAATAGTCATTGATAAGCTCTATCAACTGCCACAAGTTTTATATCTGTAAAAATTCCAGGAGCTCCACCCCACCCCATCTATGCAAAGTTTGATTTTAGATTCTCAATTATTATCAGGCTTCAGATACAATTTAAACAGAAAATTCCAAATGGAAAGATTGAGCATGAAAATCTCTACAATTAATGTTCAGTAACAGTTTTACCTAAAATTTAAAATAAGCTCGAAATTCGAGAAAATTCTATTATTTTAATTGCAAACTGTTGGCAACTGTTGATTCTATTAAATCATTCACTATGAAGAGATAGCAGACCTCGTGTGTCTCCAGCGTTATAGTGTCAGGTGATAACTTTTCATAACGGCAAGGAAAGTTGTGTGAGTGCGCCACACCAGATTTTTAAAATAAATATTCAATTACGTTTTCAACCTACAATATTATTGTACAGATGTCAATCATTTGAATGTTGCAATTATTGACCGAGCAAAGTGAGGTCTAAGATTCAAGTCGACGGTTTGGCATTTCTCTTTATGATTAAATGTTTATATGTTGCGCATTTACAGCGAAACGCGGTAATAGATTTTCATGAAATTTGACAGGTATGTTCCTTTTTAAATTGTGCGTCGACGTATATGCAAGGTTTTTGGAAATTTTGCATTTCAAGGATAATATAAAAAGAAAAAGTAGCCTCCTTCATACGCCAATATTAGAGTAAAAATCAGACTATAGAATTATTCATCATAAATAAGCTGTCGAGTGAATTATAAATCGCATGCCATGACGCATGCAATTCAATATCTCAATGTAACTTGGTAAAACATCAGCAGCTGTGTAGACTATTAATTGCTTGCCTCATTGAATACATTTTTTATGCACTATTAAATGAACTATAGATTGCGTGCAATAACGCATGCAATTAATAACTAAAATAGCATAGTATTGTCTTTCGAACTTTCTCTGCTTTGAACTCGGGCTGTCCTGTTCCCAGTATGTCTTGAAGATCAAGCTTTTGATGTTAGCATTTTTGATACACCAACCCCAACAGCCATTAGCCGTTTTCACACCGATATCTCGCCGACACGACATACAGACAGGGTTTACTCTGATGGACAGTATAAGAGGAGGCTGCGGTTTATAACTGCGGAGGTCTACTGTTCACAGAACTACTAGTTCAAATGCTAATGAATTAATCATTATTATTAAACGAAAATCCAAATTAAATGCTGTAATTCACCCCGAAGACTTCTGCTAGGTACTGCAAATATTGACAACAGGGTAAACAGTTTGATGGAAATTCGATGAGCGCTACTATTCAAGAATTATTTGTCAGACCGGGAATCGAACTCAGTACCTCCTAATTGCCGGTCAGGAATGCTTACCTTTACACCAAACTGACAATCTCTGGATAGCAGCGCTCATTTTATACAAAGCCATAGCGGCCAGCCAGTCTACAGATCGAAATTACAGAGATATTGCAAATATTCAAATGCTAATGAATAAATTATTATTATTATTAATCGAAAATCCGAATTAAATATTAATAATAAATTATGAATTGAATTAAATCCCTGTTGTTTACCCTGTTGTCAATATTTGCAGTAGCAGAAGTATTCGGGGTGAATTACAGCATCTAATTTGGATTTCCGTTTAATAATAAATATCGGGGGACCGAGCTTTGCTCTGGGGTGTGAAAGCATAGAAAATTTGTAACGAAAGATTAAATTCATAGTTTATATTTATTTATTCATTTTCTCAGTCGTAGAATTATTTTTACAGTGATATGAGGAGGCACTGACAGACCCAAAACTGTCACTTTTCAAATTAATACTACAGTCCAAATCAAAATCTAGGTTAAGCTACTATCACCAAAATAACAATTTAGAAGATATAGATAGGAGAAGATTATAACCGTTGATTACACTATTGTATCTATGACCACTCTTTTGACGAATTGAGAACTTATAAATTACTGGTGGTACTCTCATACAGTAACAGTCAGGGTTGTATTCAAATACCGTTGGATAACATCTATCCAATATTGTTTCATTCATCTAGAAGTATATAATCTGTTCTTTCTTACATTGATATCAATTATGTATGAGTTAATTTTACTGCAGTATCAGAATTTGTCCTTGACCTGAACAATTAAAAGTCACATTGAAATAGTTATTTTGGAGTTTGGTAGAGATACATTTACATGGAACTCAATTTATTCATTAAAGGCTAACTGCATAATTCTAATAGGTTCTGATAATCCATAATGATAAAATAGGTGTTGAATGAATGAATGAAGCCTAACAACTTGAAATATATTGTTCTAATTATTTAAGATTGAATTGATTCTACCTCGGTGCTAGTCAGCTTCACATTTGTACATGTATCATTGTATTGAATTATTAAATATTTTATGATTCTGGTAAAACAACATTTTAATCCTGGACTAGTAGTTCTGTCAACAGTAGACCTCGCTCAGTTATAAAACACAGCCTCGTCTCATACTGTCCATGAGAGTAAATCCTGTCTGTATGTCGTGTCGGCAAGATGTCGGTGTGGAAAAGGCTAATGGCTGTTGGGGTTAGTGTATCAAAAATATGCTAACATCAAAAGCTAATCTCCTTTAACACACTGGCAACAGGTCAGCCCAAGTTGAAAGCAGAGAAAGGTCGAGAGAAAATACTATGTTTACTTTCCGTTATTAATTGCATGCAATGAATAGTCAACACGACAGCTGATTTTTTACTAAGTTACATTGAGATATTAACCTTCTAGTCGTGACCCTGGGTCCGAGGGACCCAGCAATCTTTTTTTTAGTTATAATTTTGCTTCCGTTCACTTTACTGTATATTGTGACCCATGTAAATTCATGTTAGTGGACACTTAAACTTGATGTAGAGTGTTAGTGCTCTGTGACTTGTTGTTTTCGTGAAATGATGCTTTTGGGTCCCTGGGACCCAAGGGTCACGACTAACGTAACTTTTTTTCATTTTTTCAAATGCACATTTTCATGCAATAGTGATTGGATTCAAGCAGTCAACATGTACATTTTGAACAGAGACCTCTAGATCTCTATTTCAATGACATTAGTGATGATGAGAATAAATTCATAGTTCAAGATAAGTATACTGGCCCTGAGTAGGATGATAGTGAAACCTATGAGCTTCAAGTGATCCTAGGGATACCAAAACTCCCCTAAAAGTAAACTTTATATGACCTTATATATTTTTCATGTTTCTAGTAGAGTTTCAGGATTTATAGTAGTATTCATCACCATGTGCGTAGATCCTGGTGGGACACGGGGGACGCGTCCCCGCAATATTCTATGGTATAGGCTATGTCCCTCGGATATTTTTTCCAAGTTTTTAATTATGATAACACATTTTTATTAGTTCAATTTTTCGCACAAGAATTTAGTATGATCTTTTTTTCATTTAAGGAGTTCATCTATTATGTTACGATTGTTACCTAAGTATTTTGTATCTGAAACCCTCTTCAAACAAGGACAGTTACAAGAGTTACAATCAGAAAGATTTAAGACTTCGTTTTGAAAAATGTAATTACTCATGAAAATTCATGTTGATCTTTGTAACACAGTTTAAGCTATTAAGTAAAAATTACATCTTTGTATGTTTTGTGAGTGGAGAACTTTTTTATGGTTATTTAGCTATCCTGCTTTGGTTGGTAATCAAAACAAACAATACAACTAATGCTGTTTTTTTTGTAAATAATTATTTGTATTTAGTAAAACTTAAAACCATTAACTCGGATTTTTTTTATTTACCCACTAATTTACCACTGTCAAATAAGAGGATTTAAAACTGATTTGAAGTAAAAAATCATCATTTTAATAAGCTATTCTTCAAAAAAATCTTCGCTGGGGGGCACCCCCGAGACCCCCCTCGACTGGGGGGCAGGCCCCCCAGGCACCCCAGTACGTCCCCTACAATGTCAAACAGCTATCTACGCCAATGTTCATCACTATAATTTCATAAGTTTTGCAAATATTGTGCAACATGAACTTGAGGGTAGGGTAAAAACTACCCTAAGATTGGACTATGACCTTCCAATTTTTCTCCCATCTTTCTTGTAATGTTGCATGTGAGATCCATAATATTGTATTCATCACTATCATTTTTTGTTCACTTTATATAAAATAATAACCGAACGTTTTTTCCACCACCCTAAGAATGCAAGGTTTTATTAATTTATTTTTAAAATTATAATAAAGATCGATTTCTGCTTTACATTAGTGCTCGTTGTGTTCAACTGTCCTGTCAATAACCCTTGGACATATTAGAATCATGGAATAACATTATATCTTGAAATATATTGAGATATTCAATATGAAAGAAGCGGGTCCCTGGGACCCAGGGTCACGACTAACGTCGGGAAAAAATAGGGTCAGGACTAGAAGGTTAACCCTTATTAAAAATCCAATTAAATTAAAAAAATCCAATTAAATCCATGCAATTAAAAATCCACTCGACAGCTGATTTATGATGAATGATTCTATTCTGATTTTTACTGTAATATTGGCATTCGAAGGAGACTTTACCTATTGTATCATCCTTAAAATGCAAAATTTCAAAAAAAAACCTTGTATATACGTCGAGGCACAATTTAAAAAGAAATATACCTGTCAAATTTCATGGTAATCTATTGCTGCGTTTCGCCGTAATTGCGGAACATATAAACATAAAGAGAAATGCAAAGCCGTCGACTTGAATCTCAGAATTCACTTCGCTCGGTCAATAAATCGAAATTTTAAGAAACCACAAATATCCTGGATGAAAAGGGGAATCAATTGTTATGTAGATTTGAATCTGAATGTCTAGGATCCACTAAACAGTCTACTAAATTCATCGTTTTTTCTCCCCAGGAGAAACGTTTAAAGCTGGCATCAAATGATGTCACCACATTATTAAATAATGTGTGTGAAATAATTATTAAATTTATATATGTAAAATATATATTTATATATGTATGTCACGTGGATTGAAGGAGCGTTTTTTGTCACGTTGATTGTTGATTGAAGGAATTCTATTTTACTATTTAAATAAATCATAATGTAATTTACTTATCCACTTCGAGATTTACATAGTGATAATAAGTAGGAAATGAAATGTATAGCAAACACTTCAGTTGCTATGTAGGCCTGTATTGTATTCTGTAGTGTCTTATTTTTTACTAAAGTGATGAAGTATCAGAAAATACTATTATTCAGCATTGTTATGTATTATTTTCAATGTCATTTTTTTCTCTTTCTTTTCAATAATTTAAAATTTGTTATTATTTTAAATAAGTAGATAACTTAACTATTGTTTGTTTTTAATCATATTATTTGTATTATTTTTGTATTGTTACCATACTTGATAGAGAGTTGAGTGTAAGAGAGGGTCGACTGCGTCCTAACTTCGCTCTGTAAGAGAAATAAAGGCAGTCATTCTAATATATTCATGTCACCATAATATATATGTATATATATTAAAAAACAGATGACATCCAATTTATTAGAACAAATGGAATGCCTTCATCTTCATGTGTAGGCAACACACCACACCAACCTTGTTCCTGTGAGACTGACCTTATCTCTGTGACACTCCACTTTTTCGAATGGGACTCTACCCCTCTTCTTGTTCCACTGACACTACTTGTTCCAGTGAGACTGACCTTGTCTCTGTGAGACTGACCTTGTCTCTGTGAGACTCACCTTGTCTCTGTGAGAACTTGTTCCTGTGAGACTGCCATTTATAAAAATACTTGTTTGTATGAAACTTGTCTCTGTGACACTAATATCGTTCAAAAACACTACTTGTCTCTGTGAGAACTTGTCTCTGTGATACGGACTCATTGTAATGTGTATATGGATATATAATATAGGCATTACAATGCTGTATTTAGACAAGGTAAGCTCCGGTAATGATTGCTGTGACTACAAAGTAGGAGGAATACTACTTTAGACTACTACTTTAAAGACTTGGTTGCACAATGGGCTGTAAAATTTAAGCCGTGATAAAATGCCTCGAGAACCAATCAGAAAAGCCTCCTCTTCTCTGTGCTGTGACAACGAAGTTTGTTGGCGCATGCGCAAACGAAGTCATAACTTTACCGGAACGCGAACTGGAGCTACGGTTACCATAACTCTAGCCACTGCGTTAATTTTATGTTTACGTAGTCAACATTGTGTACGTTCTGTGTACAGTAAATTGTTCCAGTTCCAATCGTAAATTGTTCCATCACATGACTATAGTGAGGTCCACGTTATAATGACAGTATTTGATCAACTTTAGTTTTGCTATCCTTGTCTATCATTCGACAAAGCCGGTGATACTATCCTTTTCTAGGTCCACAATGATGCCAATTATGTTTTTGTTAGTGTAGAAATATAATTAATTAATGCAGAGAATCAGCATTGCTATTCTTCTATCTTTATCCACTGCCATTATAACGTGGACCACACTATAGTGCAAAATGTTACCATGGAATGCCATTTCAAAATCGTTGGTTCAAGCTTTTGGCGCGCACATATAAAGTTGATTTACACTAACCTGTGTCGTTTACTATAGTGAGGTCCACGTTATAATGACAGTATTTGATCAACTTTTGTTTTGCTATCCTTGTCTATCATTCGATAAAGCCGGTGGTACTATCCTTTTCTAGGTCCACAACGACGCCAATTATGTTTTTGACAGTGTAGAAATATAATTAATTAATGCAGAGAATTGGCATCACTATTCTTCTATCTTTATCCACTGCCATTATAACGTGGACCTCACTATAGCTGCGTGAATAAAGAAAGGCTGTTTTACAAACCTACCGTCTAGAAAAGTGTAAATTTCTTCTATTCCATTACTCTCAAATTTTCTATCGAGAATAATTCATTTAATGAATGGTTATCAAACATCATATTGTTGGTTATGTATTCTATGCTATGCTATGGTAAACAAACTATCAGCGCATGAGCAGAGAAGCAAGCAGACTACAATAATCGACCAATCAGAGCTCAGATAGTTGAAACCTGTTGGAACTGTACCAGGTTGGACAATTTACCACACTTTGACTGTGGGGCAGAAAGTTGGAGCTGGAACAGGATTCTGGAACAGAATCTGTCAAAATTCCTCCCATGGAACGTGGAACTTTTTACTTGGTAAATTGTGAATCGGACAATTTACCACATTCCATGTACACAGAACAGGCCCATTGGAAACACAGACTTGTAATAAACAGACTGCTTTATCATGGCACCAACTGCACAAAATGATAGTATAGTGAATAACATGTGTTATAAAAACAAAGCAAGCAGCTGATCTCATTATAATGCTAAACATCTGAATTATAAAACAAATAATATTGTGATAGAATAATGTTTTTGAGGCTAAGTTTCATTTCAATATTTTATTTTCAATGACATGATAAAAATGTAACAAACTCGAATTTGCCCAGGCCACGGCGGTTTCAGGACCTACTGGCCATGCACTTTGTAATAGCAAACAAACAAATACAAAATGTGAAGCCAATATGACACCATACTGTATCTGAGAGAATTACGTGTGAGTCCACAGTGGATTCACGCGGCTGGTGTGGACAGATACTGTGTGAGTCCAAGGTGGAATATATACGGAAAGAGATTTTCATAACCTAACCTGCAAAAAGTTGGATGAAAGCATGTGAAATATTCACACTTTCAGGAGCAGATATCGCGAAAGCTATTGAATATATCACAAAACTTGTAGAACATTTATCAAGATTCATCAAGATGTTTGAATCGTAAGTCATGTTGGATGTTGGTCAACGGTCAAGTGCATTGTTTCCAAGTTATAGGCTAAGTGTCGTTTGCACAAAAGCCTGCTGAATTTTAACCGGTAATTCCACGAGAACCAATCAGAGAAGTCTTTTCAAAAAAGCCTTCTCTGATTGGTTCTCATAAAGTTAATCACGGTTAAAATTTAACCGGGTTTTGTGCAACCGGGCTCAAGTGTTTAAGAAAGAAAATGCAAATTCTAAACCACCCTCATCCCTCTAGCACCCGTAGGGATGAGAACTTTTGATATCAGGGTGTCCACTGAATCAGACTCCTAAAATTCCCGAAAATTACCCTTATATTTCATGTTTTCCCGGTTTTCCTCACTGGCTAAAACACATGATTAATAGGTGGGGGATTTAAGGGATTACTAAGAAGGGGGGTCAATTTGAAATAAATATAATATTCTTGAATAACAATTTCAAAAGTGCACAAGTATGTTTTTCGTCAAAATGTGGCAACATTATACAATTATAACTGTACACTGTATTTCGAATAATATAAGAAAGGGAATTTATAAGAAAAAACGAAACTCACTAACCTACCCTTTAACCTTTAAAACATTATAGTCCAGTCACTACCGGTATATACATTGGTGTTTTCATATATTGTAGTTCTGATTTTTCAATATATTGTTTGGATACATTAAAGACGTCTAGAATCAATTTTGCATGCACAATTTCCAATATCTTCCGATTACCACAATTTAAATATAATTCAAAGTCCCTCTGGGCGTAATTTTGTGTTATTCAACCTGAGACCAGAGAGCTCACAAAATTACGCCCAGAGGGATTTTGAATTATACATGTGAATTGTGGCAATCAGAAGATATTGTTGATTGAAAACTAAGATGTGTAATGTGAAAACTAAGATTAATGAATTTTAATTCATTAAAATTGTTATTTTGTTGAAATTTTAGTCGTTTTTGTAAATCAGAACACATTCGATATAGAAAGCTCCGGATGATTTCATTTTAGTACATTCAGTATTTTTTATAATCTGAAAAGAGCGAGAGCAAATTTTATTGTCTGACGACTGGATTTGGCGGAAATAGATGAAAACTAGAAGATGAACCGAAAATACGAGGTGTTTGGGCCACTCTGTAACTAGCACAAGGAATTTTGCCTGCAAAAATTGAGTCTGGACTTCTCTTATGTATCCAAACAATATATTGAAAAAACAGAACTACAATATTTATATTGCAAGCACATCCCCTTTTTCATGTCTATATTGACTGGACTATTATTAAACAGAACATTTTAGGTTCTAAAAAACATATAAGTGATTTGATTTACTATAAATAATTTCTATATCCATAATACCTACATCAGATACGGAATTATACCTACGGATATAAAGGTATTTCCACACATGCCAAACCGAACCTCGAACAGCAATCTCGAATCGTACAATCCGCCGTGCATCGAACATTAGCCATAAGTTTCAATATGTGTTTTATAAATAAACTCAGCTGTTAAACAACCACCGCGCAGTTCTTTTAACCGTTCTACGCGCCATTCGCCGAAATTTTCAGCCAATCAGAGCCCTCGATTAAAATTCGCCGTGCAGCTTGCGGTCCCATTTTGGCTATCCATCACAAGTGGAAAACATGCGAATACTTTCGCAAACATTAATACAGTACAGGCCTCTTGTCATTCTATTTAATCTATATTTTGAACAATTCATTGTCATGAATAATAAATTTATAGGAATCGATAAATAATGTTAATGCAAATAGAATAATTTCTGAAAAATTAATGATTGGATAAATTTCAATACTAAAATATTGTTGGCCAAGAACTCAGTATCATGACAATTATTCCCTTTTAAAATTAGAATCATTTTGTTATTTTTCAACTAATAATTAATTTATTTCACCAACTAACCATAAGTTGACTGGAATAGATTCTGTGATTTCCATATCCTATTTATTTTAATGAATACTACAGCATATACTAACTCACAAAAATTGACTCCTTTATAAATATTTTCCACTTGCCATAGATTTTTGTTCGTAAGAACATTGATCATTGTTATTTCACGAAAAAGTAGGTAGAGTAGAATAATTTCCCCCAAAAGGTGTCTGGTTTGGTCTATGTTTTGGCAACCCAAAAAAAAAAAAAAAAAAACACTCAAGTGGATAGGACCTTTTTAGGCTCACCTATTTATATTATAATAAAGTACAGAACTGGCTTATACTAATACGGGATAGGACAATTATTTTTGATGCATTATCACGTCTGAACTACTGGACTGATAAACTTGAAATTTTGCATAGACTATAGATTCTTAATTAACTGAGGATGGTTATAGGCCTATTTTAAATTCTTCAAATTTTCATTACGTAAAGTTTTCAGTTTGTCAAGTTTTGAAATAGCCTCTTGCGGAGCACGGGTTATCTGCTATTCAATAACAAAGTTTTGATCAAGGAATAAGGGAGTGTCATTTTCATCGATATGCAACATTCGGAACAGTACTGAACTGTACTCTGCACGACACTCCACAGCGTTTTCGGCCGACTGTACAGTGCGGCAGTCAGTCTATCAGTGACTTGACTGGAAAGATTAGCCTGTAATTGAATAAAAATATCATAGAGATTTACAATTTATTGGGGCAAATATAAGCACATCATAAATGCGTTTTCGCATTGCGGGTACATAATTAAAAATAAAAACATTATAGTTTGTGTAAAATAAGTTGAGACTTGGCCCTCCATCTGAAGAAATTACAAGGTTGCCAATTCGTGTAAGATTGCAACTTTCTCAAATTTCCAATTCAACATCAGAATTGGATGTAGAATATCATCCCCGATATCCAAGTAGAGCTAAAAAAGTTTCATGGTAGAAGAATTAAAAGGAAATTTAACATTTATGATAAAATTGGAAACATCGCGAAGATTTGTTTTTCTTTTTAATATCACTTCTCACAGAATCATTGGGCGTCGTAAAGCGTAACAATTTTATATCAAATCAACGGGGAGAATGTCTCCTTTCTATTGGTGTCTGGATCATTTTTATCCGACCCATAGTTATTTTTTAATTAATGATTATGTTCGTCAATATCGAGACATTTCGAGCAGAAAACATGAAATTTTCAATATGCTGGAAACTTTTTGTTTCGAAAGATAAGTGGGTGGTGAAAGCGAGAAAGTTTCTCAGAAATAATTGAAATTATTTTTTTAATTGTAAAAATTAGTCGGAAGGTCGAAAGCTGGCAATTTACTGAATTATTTGAAACGCAAGCAGCTGATTGCCTCTAGAAAGGCTGTAATGAAACACTGCTTGGATTATTCGAGGCGAGGTTGCCATTATCACTATATATAATCATGTGGCTTGCAATCGCTGAATTTTTAAAGCATTCTGTAGGCTATTTTGTTTTTGTTGATCCCAGCTATTGATAGAATATGGTGTCACACGATTCAGCCGCTATCCTTGACTTTGGAACTCCTAAGAGGCCAAAATACGTTCTTATAAAAACGTTTGATAGTTGGAAAAGTAATTTCAATCATTTCTGAGAAACTTTCTCGCATACACCATCCACTTATCTTTCGAAACAAAAAAGTTTCCTGCATGTCAAAAATTTCATGTTTTGCTGCTCGAAATCTCGACATTGACGAACTTGAACATTAATTAAAAATTAACTATGGGTCGGATAAAAATGATGCAGACACCAATATAAAGGAGACATTCTCCCCCTTAATTTGATACAACATTATTACGCATTACGACGCCCAATGATTCTGTGTGAAGTGATATTAAAAAGAAAAACAAATCTTTGCGATGTTTCAAATTTTAGAATAGCAGAATAGAATAGAAATTTATTGCAGCAATCAATATCTGAGGTCGTTAGATACAATACAAGTGTCACATATATACAACATGATACAAAATACAAATATATTACATCAGTAAGTTACACTATCAGTACAGTACCCTATGATAATATGTCACCTGATTTTCAACTTATAACCGAATATTCCTAGCTAATGTATAAAAATCTTCAATCTTGTTTAAAGGGTTAACTGCTAAGAAACGTTTCATATGATTTTTAAAAGTTCCATTCTCGGCATTCTCCATATTTCTAAGATCTTCAGGAAGTGAATTAAACAATTTTATTGATAAAAATAGAATTTTTTTGTGTACTAGAATAGGTATACCGATAAGTAGTCAAATTACCCCTATTTCTAGTGTAATGGCTATGAACTACCCCCTGCTCCACAAACTTCTCCAAATTCTCCTCAACATAAATAAGACTCTGTTGAACAAATATTGAAGGTAGAGTCAATATTCCCAGAAGTTTAAAATGCTCATCACACTGTGCTCGCTTGGAAAGCACACAAATCAGTCTGATAGCCTTTCTCTGTATTCTAAAAAGTCTACCACTGTAAGCTCTGGCACCCCAAAGTATGGTGCCATATGACAGATGAGAATTGATGTGAGCATAATAAATCACCTTTAAAACATCCAAACTGACATATGACCTCAGTTTTCTAATTAAGAAGACTCCCTTATTCAGCTTGCTAGCGCCAATATCAATATGCTGGGACCAACTAAGGCAAGTGTCAAGTGTGAAACCCAGAAACTTTGCCTCTTTCTCCTCACTCATAGTCAGTCTTCCTTAACTTAACTGATAGTCAAGTTCTAAACTTTATCAGAGTTTACACGTAATAAATTTGAATTACACCAGCTCTCGATCGAATCAACCAAGTCCTGGGAAGCTTAACTCAATGAAACTACTGTGGGCAAGCTCAGAAAAACACACAGATCATCCACGAACAAATAGCTTTTGGCTGGAGGGTTTTCAATTGTTGGTAGATCATTTATGTGGACGATGAACAAAATAGGTCCCAAAAGAGATCCCTGAGGCACGCCATGGGAGACAGGTAGATACTGTGACTCAGATTCCTCGAAAACAACCTTCTGGAATCGATCCCCCAAATAAGATTCTACCAGTCTCAAAGATCTTCCCTGGAAGCCATAAAATGCAAGCTCATCTAGCAACAATTTGTGCGATACAGTGTAAAATGCTTTTGACAGGTCAAACAATTTGGTCAGAGTAAATTTCTTGTTTTCTAAAGAATTCAGACAATCCCTGTATAGATCAATTGCAGCTCTAACCGTATTTCTTCCAGTCCTATATCCAAACTGAGAATTGTTGAAAAGATTGTTTCTTTCGAAGTAATCCACGATTTGATCATTTAGAGCCTTTTCAAATACTTTTGAAACAGTTGTGGTTATGTTAATAGGCCTAAAGTTATTATAATCTGATCTACAGCCTTTTTTACATATGGGCAGAACTTTGTTCAACTTCAAGCTCTGTGGAAAAACACCTTCAAGGATTGAACTATTAACTAAGTGTGTAAGAGGATCTATAATATAATCAAGACTGAGTTTAAGCATCCTAGGACTAATGTCATAGACGTCTGCACTATTACTCCCCTTCATTTTCTTGATTATATTAATTATTTTATCTGTTTCAACTAATTTAAATTCAAATCAAGACGTGGGCGCACAGTAACCAGCTCTCAAGAAGTCCATTGCACTATGGCTGGAACTTTTATTTTTAACTTCAGCTACAATTTTATCTATGTTCTCTGTAAAGAATTTGTTGAACTGATTTGAGTTTAGTGAGCCTTTTTTAATCAATGACTTGGATTTCCTCAATTTTTTAATTATACCCCAAATTGCCTCGCTCTTGTTTTTGGATTCAATAATTTTTTTGACATTTTGTGTCTTCCTTAGAGACACTAATGTCCATGTCTTTGAATTATTTTTTTCTAATTTTATACAGAATCTTTATTTCATTATCACCAGTTTTAAGATAAACAACATAGAGCAGATCACACATATTCTTGATACTCATTAATTCAACACTGTAGATTTTGCCTGGCCTAGGAGCTGTTGCCTTTAATTTTACAGTCTTCAATGAAAATGTCAAATCAACAATATTCTTAAGTGTACTCAGGAAAAAGGAGGTTTTTAGTTCTAGATTGCCATCTCAGTATCAGTTCAGAATTCAATGAGAGAAGACGTAGTTCGATCGAGCTCCCTTATCAGCTTATCCAACGGGCCTACTTTTCGTTCAGTTAAATCATGAGTAATTGCGTCAAATGTTCGAAATCGGTTTCTAGAAACTCAAAGGATAAAATCGAATGTGAAATGTGTCGAGTGTTCTATCACGGGTCGTGTGTGGGGTTGAACGAGACTGAATTGAGTGTTCTGGCGGAGCAGGGAAGATCTTGGTTGTGTTCGCCGTGCAATCATAAGCGTCGATTAAGCCGTAGTTTGAGCGACACCGGTGTGAATGATTCCGAGGACGTTAAGGAAATGATACGATTGCTGGGTGAAAAAATTGATAGCGGGCTTAAGCGTCTAGAAAATGATCTTGGAAGTTCACTTAATATGTGTCACGAGAAGTTAGACGAGAACTCTCAATTGTTGATGGCTCAGAAGGCGATTATTGAGAAGCAGAATGAACTCATTGATTCTCTGCGTCAAGAAAACCAAAACCTTTCCAAGCGAGTGAGTGAATTGTCGGAGCGTCTTGATGACGCTGAGCAGTACTCCAGATCTAACACCCTGGAGATTTTCGGCGTTCCTACCTCTCAAAATGAAGACGTGACGCAGACTGTTATTGGTGTGGGTAAAGCGTTGGACTTGAAAATAACAGAGGATATGATTGATGTATGTCATCGCTTGAAGCCGCTAAATAACCGGCCGTCATCGGGGATAATCGTACGCTTCGTTCGCCGTACAGTGAAGGAGGCGTTTTTGGCGAAGCGTCGTGTTAAAAGAACATTATCAACTAGACACATGGGCTTGGCTATGGACTCTCCCATCTACATCAATCAATCACTCAGTCAACGTAAAAGAATTCTATTTGCGAAGGCTAAAAAGGTACAGAGTGAACGTGATTTTAAATTTTTGTGGATTGACAGATCTGGCAATATTAGGATAAGAAAAAGTGAAGGTACTACGATTCATACTATCAAATCTGAAATTGACATTGCTAAGCTCGCTGATAATGCAGTCTAAATCAATAGTTATCTGGATTCGTTGTCCTATTGCTCTATCGGCATTCTAAAAACTGATATGATTATCGTTAAATTGATTACTGATAGCTCTGTTTTTGAATCATCTTCTTTATCTAACTTTGTTTCTGTTGTCAGCTTTGCTGTTTCTGATTGCTATGATATTGTTTTTCCTCTAGAAGTATGTATAGATTGTTATTAGTGATTCTCGTGTTGTTAGTTTAATTTATCAGAATACGCGTGGTTTGCGTACTAAGTCACATGCTCTGTACCAAGCTGTGTTAGCTGATTCTTTCGATTTTGTCGCCTTGTCTGAAACATGGTTAAATGGTGAAATTCATGATGGAGAACTGTTTGATTACCGTTATAGAGTATTTAGATGTGATAGAGATAGCATTATGTCAGGTAAACGGTGGGGTGGCGGTGTTCTCTTGGCCGTTAACACGAAATGGTCAGCTCAACTCATTTTTAGAAATGCAAGTGCTAGGTATGAATCGTTGCTTGTTAAATCAACATTGATTAATGGTAGGGTTATTTATATATGTATTGTTTACTTTTCTCCCAATGCTGGGATAGATGACTATATTAATTTTTTTGATCATTTCGAAACAAATGAGGTTGTTTGTTCGTCTTCTGTTTTAGTGTTGGGTGATTTTAATATCAATGAAATTAATGGGTTCAACTATAATTTGAGTAATGGTTCACACAAATGCAGAGCATTGTTCAATTTCATGTCATTTTTTGATATGAAATCGTACAACAATGTATTGAATGCAAGTTTCAAAACTCTGGACTTGGTGCTTGCAAATTTTTCTGTAGATGTTTTGCGAGAAAACGTTCCTTTGCTCCCTGAGGATCTTCATCATCCTTGTATAGGAGTAAATTTTGTTTTAAGAAATACCCCCTTGCCTTTGCCTGTATACTCGTCTTATTATAATTTCAAAAAAGCTAACTTCCTTGAACTCTACCGGACGCTCTGTAACTCGGATTGGCACGCACTGTATCACTTTCAGGATGTTGACTTAGCAGTTGATCATTTCTATGAAATTATATACAGAGCCTTCTCATTGCATGTACCAAAATCTAATATAATAATCAAATCTAAATTCCCCTCATGGTTTACTAGAGATATTATTCAATTAATCAAGCAGAAAAAAAATGTGCACGAAAAATGACTTTTTCTAGATATTACCGTAGTAAATTTGTTGAACTGAGAGCCACTATTAAAATTAGAATCAATAAGTCTTATAAAGACTATATAGCTAATCTACAGAGTAATATAGATTCGAATATTAAACATTTCTGGAACTATATTGGTAGTAAAAAGGAATCTAGATCAAAGGGCGATTGTTTGGAAATGGATGGGGTTAAGTATGTTGGTGCTGATGGGCCAAAGGCATTTGCGCATTATTTCTCATCCATCTATGATGTCATAGGAGGTGATCGCGATAATGCAGCTGCTCAACATGTAAACCGCAATAACAGTAATCGTAATTTCGATTTACCAGTACTGACAATTCCATACCTTTCAGCCAATCAAGTCAATTCCGCAGTTGATGGACTTAAGGCTACGCGTTCAGTTGGACCTGATGGCGTTCCTGCCTACATTATAAAGGGTTGTAAGAATATACTCATTGAACCACTGCGATTTATTTTCAATTTATCTTTGAAAACTAATAAATACCCCACGAAATGGAAAACTGCCTGTATAACACCAGTTTTCAAATCAGGTCAACCAAATATAATTTCCAATTTTCGACCTATTTCTATTTTGGACTCTCCTGATAAGGTCTTTGAATCTGCTCTATACAGAATAGTTTTTGATCATGTGAAGCATGTAATAACCCCTTTTCAACATGGCTTCATGCCCAGTAGATCAACTGTGAGTAATTTGCTGACTTTCACACAGTTTGTTTCCTCTCACCTTGACATGCAAGGTCGTGTAGATGTAATATATTTAGATTTCAAGAAAGCATTTGATTCAGTTAATTTTAATGTATTATTAGATAAATTAATTACGTACGAGTTTTCACCTGACTTAATTGAATTATTTCGTAGCTATTTGGTTGATAGAGTTTCCCAAGTGAAGTACAATAATCACACATCTGAAAACTATGATAACCCCACCGGAGTCCCACAAGGATCTAATCTTGGACCTCTTGTGTTTCTTCTTTTAATTAATGATCTCCCTGATTGCATTAAAGAATCTGAAATCCTGATATTCTGATTGCAGATGATGTAAAACTTTACAGGTCAATAAAAAGCATTGATGATTGTGTCAGATTGCAGGACGATCTTGATCGAGTTAACCTTTGGTGTTGTCAGAACAGACTCAAGTTGAATGTATCTAAAACTAAATTCATGGTGTATACAAGGCAGATAAATTTTCAGCACCATTTATATACATTGGGAGGTGACAATCTTGAGTGTGTTAATAACATCCGAGATCTAGGAGTTATCATGGACCCAAGGCTTGATTTCAAGAACCACATTAACTATACCCTAGGTAGTGCTAATAAATTACTGGGTTTTATATTTCGCAATACCAAACCATTCACTAATTGTGATGTTAGTTTAAGAATATTCAATGCACTAGTTCGCAGTAAACTTGAATATGCTGCAGTAGTTTGGGGGCCTTATAATGTGACAGACATTCATGAAATTGAAAAAATTCAAAATAGAATTCTGAGACATTTATACATAAAAAAATTTAATTGCTTTTGTCCCTTTAATTTTCCAACTAGTGAGTTAAGATCGATATTTAAAGTGCACTCTCTAGAATTACGCAGATCTGTAAATGCTCTATTGCTATTATTCAACATTTTAAATCATAAAGTTCATATTCCATCATTCATAAATTTATTGAATTTCAATGTACCTTATGCTAGGCCTAGAAAAAATATATTGTTCAACATCCCTTTTGTGAGAACTACTCATCACTATAATTCATTTCTTATTAAAAGTCTAAGATTATATAATACTTTGAATGAACATATAGATCCGTTTTCGAACTCATTTAATGTTTTTAAGAAAAATTGTGAAATGAATTTATCTTGTAGCTCGTTTGAGTCATGAAATGTTATGAGCTCTGGCTGAAACTCTTTTTGTTTTCTTTATCTTTATTATTAATTTTTATTATTATTTCAATTTTTGATTTACTTTTTGTCTTATTATCTTCCTCATTTTTTTCCATAATATTTTTCATCTTTTAAGTTTTTATTATTATGTAGTATGGTTATCTATTAATTGTGTAAAAAAGGCTCTTCATGGTATTGTCTGTGAGCCTTTATATGTATATGTATATCAATAAATAAATAAATCTCTATATAGGTCCGTCCAATTTATTTTATGTAACAAATTTTGAAAATGTTTAATACTGTCACTGTTGATGTGTCGAATAGTTTTGGTTTCTGTGCAATTGCTTGCTGAAAATAATATTGTTCTAAAAGTGAGAGCCCAATGATCTGAGTATCATGTCTTTTCAACCCCACATGTAAAAGAACCTCCACTGATGGTAGTGATTATATTGTCAATACAGGTTCCCCCATTGGAATTAGTTCTGGTTATATTATTATAACTAATCATCAATCCAAAAGAAACAAATAAGTCCTTCAATTCCTCAACATTATTGTCGTTGCTTATAAAATCATAATTATTGAAATCAGCGCATAAAATTATGTTATTGGCATATTTCAAAACATGTTCTAATATACTACTTAGTCTATCCAGGAATATGTAAAAATTATTGTTTTCAGAGTTTGGTCTATATAAAGCTAGAACTATTGTATTTGAATGCACTAAATGGATAGCTGTCGCCTCTAAAACCATCTCTATTGACATCTTATTTATGCTTTCCAGCCTTTCAAAATCTAGTCCATTTTTCACATAGATCAGGCACCCCCCATGTTTCCTGGTGACCCTACAATAAGCATACCCAATTGAAAAGCCATCAATTCCATACAAGTCAACCTCCTCGGACTCCAACCATGTTTCAACTATACAAGCAATGTCCACATTTAAGTCCTTAAGTTGATATTCAACAGAGTCCAGCTTATTTCTGATGCTTTGAACGTTCCAATGGGAAATAATAGTATTAAAATTGTCGTAATTCTGTTCATTATAATATTTAACTTGATTACCTGAGTCAACAATATATTTCATACATGGATTTCTCAATGACTGGTATCTGGAGGACTGGATTTGAATTCAATCTCATCTCACAAACTCCATCTGTGATCAAACCTGACAAATTATTACAACTCTCAACACCAACAAATGAACAGTCATTGCTTGAAGAAGAAGCTGATTTGATTGACAAGACTGGGGCCACGTCATATGCCTGAATAGATCCTGATAGTAAATTCAACAACTCATTTGCAAGTCTTATTTTCCCATGCCTATTAAGATGCAGCCAGCCCATACCGAGTGTGAAATCTCGCCTGGTAGCTCCATATGCTTAGCATACTCAGAGAAAACTCTTGGGAAATTGAACAAACAGCTTCATTAAAATACTCTATACACTTGTTCACATGCGACCCCACTGCAAGATCATACCTGTATGGTATTGTCGAAAGAATCAACCCTAACTTATTGTTCCTCAGAGTACTAACTAGTTTACGGAGCTTCATTTATTATAAATGTCTATCTCCGTAGAGGAGTCATTAAAGCTATTTGTTCCCCCTATAAGAACAATAGTATCATCCTGTTTCATTGTGCCAAGCTCAAATTATGACAAAATACCATCCATAATATAATTAATCGGTGCGCTAGTAGAAATTAATGACTTGAACTCATATGCTCAGTCAGATGCTGACTTCCTATCCATCAACTCCCTTATGCCTTTCGCATGGCTGTCACCCCACAGCCAAACACTTGAAGAGTCTTCAACAGGAATGTCATTTTCAGGAGAAACATTTTCAATCTCATAATTATTTCTACAAGTTCCTACTCCAATAAGAACTGAGCTCATCATGGAACATACATTAAGAAAACTGTTCAGTAGCCTACTGACTTGGCCATCACAACATTAGTCTTCACATCTAATATCAAACGCCTATTTTTCTTCAAATCAGACTATTGTCTGATTTTAGGATTTCTGAAGAAATCCTATTGAGAAAGAGCCTCTTCTCCGTACATGTACCCTCCCCCTGCACTACATCAACAGAACAACAATCCGTACCGATATGTTGCTCGACGTCAATTACCTCATTCAAGCGTACATTCATCTCCGTTTGAGCACCAAATCCCTAAACGTTTTATCTTGAAGGTCCATTATCAATTTTTCATTCATTATGGAACGGTCTACAGCAGCATTCCATTGTACCCATAGACGAGAATTCTCCGCAACCAGATTATGATTCTCAATCGTTAACTTCTCAACAAGATGAAAACAGCCAACGCAAACATCCTGAGAAACAGATTTATTTATCCTATCAGGCTCTACACACTCTGAAGACACCTGGTTGTGTAATTCAGATACAACAGGGAGTTCAATTTCATTGGCATGAGATATAGGGGTGGAAGACATTGCAGCTGATATCACACTAATATTTGATGCAACATGTGAATGGTCATCGCAAACGGAATCCTCATCTGCAGAGTCATCGTTCAACCTCGTTGTTCCATAACAAGGAGGAGAATGATTGTGAGAATCAGACTGGCTCATATCTATTTTTTTAATATTTCTATCAGTTTTAAGAGTAGCCTCACATGTTTTTGACAGACAACGCCAAGTTATGTTTTCCAATGAATTAGCAACTGCTTTTCTGTAAGTAAAACTTTGAAAAGTCAATTTAGGGTTATCCTTGTTAGTCTTTCCAACAACAAACTCAACCCCTTCAGCCATTTATCCCTATCCCCTGAGTCGTTTAATATGAGTTTCTGATAATTAAGTGATTGTATAATACTATAAGTTGGAAAAAATTAAGAAAATCTTACTGTAAGACTGAAAATATTCTACATGTACTAGAGAGTAGGTGGAATAGTCGTTTATAGTGTTCGAAGTAAACTAAAAAAGTAAAGAGGGTGAAAATCCTTTTGAAATATTAAGTATTCAATTGATAATAAAGTATAAAATATTATTGGAATTATGTCATGAATTGATTATTTCTATTCATTAATCATGAATATGATGATTTGAATTATAAGTTCAGAATTCTGCGCGGTATGCTGACAATAATATTTCAAGAAGAAAGAAGAAAGATTGAGCTAATGAGAGAGCTCTTCAAAACAAACAAGTTTGACGCTAGTGAAGGGAAGGATTAAGAAGTTTAATCGGATAGACAAACAAATAAAATCTTATCACTAGAGTGTTGAAGATGATTATATCTCAGTGAAAGTCTGATAAGGAGTCTAAAAAATGTGCTCCACGCAAGGAATCACGCAGCAGGGTTGACTCTCTTCGTTCTGCAGCAAGGATTACTCATAAAGCAAGAAATTAGTTCCGTATCATTAGATCCAAATGGGTATCGCAATCGGTATATCGTTCATCCACACAGACACCGGAGATCGAATAAGTTTTTATTGGTTCAATGTAACAAAATATTGGTATTGACAGTGCAGAGGAACCAATGTCCGATGTACGCGAATTATTATAGTTTTCATCTCATTAAAATGTTCTTGTTCAATAGGACGCAACGATCATTGAACAAGCAACACGGTATTCGATATTGTTGCACACCCAGCTTTGGGTTCAGACAACTGAATATTCCTTGCAGCCTCACTACAACGTGTTAAAGCACTTGGTACCGACGTCAAACAAGATTCTTATTTACAGGTGGTACAATTTCATCCCTCAAGTTTGTTTCAGGGAGGTCAAAGTTCAATCCGCTCTACTATTTTAGCTCTACTAGGATATCGGGGATGATATTCTACATCCAATTCTGACGTTGAATTGGAAATTTGAGAAGTTGCAATTTTACGCGAATTGGCAACCTTGTAATTTCTTCGGATGGAGGGCCAAGTCTCAACTTATTTTACACAGATTATAAACAGAAGGGAACAGTTTATCCAATATGTTGCTTATTTGAAATGACCCTGATCAAAACCGGATAAGCAAGGTGGATAATATTAATTTTTCGTGATAAGTTATTATAGCTAGGCCACTCTAAATACTTTCGTTACCAAATATGTTATAATATCCTAGAGCCTTTTTTGATTGAATTCTCCAATTGGTTTCCATTTATTTTGTACCAATCGATTCAAAATGAATGATCAATTATTGAATCACAAGAAAGTATGATATGAAAATCCGAATCAAATAATATTCTAATCATGTTTAGGAAAAAATCAGTGATTGGAACATACTTATTACGGTATGTCTTGAAATTATTTCAGATATCATTGACACTACGAAAATTGATGATTTGAAGCCGAAATAAGTAAAATTAATCAACAGAACAGATGTTTCATTATTAAAATTGAAAAATATTCACCACTTTATTTTATTATTTGAATTCGTTGAGTGGTTCGCTGCACGGCGCGCTGCGCAGCGAATTGCACCGCTGTTCGGTTCGGCATGTGTGGACATACTGTGAATATCGAAAGAAAACCTACACGTTCCGATAGAACCTATCCCGGATTTCTCGTTTTTTCATCAGTATTAAAAAGGTATGAGCCAAAAAAGAGCAACAAATCTGAGACAAACGAGCTTTTTTTAAATGTCACACATTGAGAAATTTCGTTGACTAGAGAGATATGGAAAAAGTTGTTACATGTATCCTGTAGGCCATTTAGTAAGCTTCAATTTATCACAGAATGGCCTACAATGGCCAAATAGGTATGCGAAAGACCAAAAAATAGTACATTTGAACCACCTTCACCCCCTTAGCACAGGAGGTTAGGGTGGGGTATTTTGATAAACCTCTTCACTATCCTAAAGGGAACTACGGGGTCA